>NC_134835.1:3283518-3344149 GCF_004210375.1 Tachypleus tridentatus
TGAACGAAAATAACCAGGGCGGTCAGAAACTGCTGTTTCTCTTCACCCCACACAAGGCAAGAATAAATTAATTATCTGATTACGGAGCGAGAGATATGGTCAGGAGTGGCATGTTAGTTATTCGTACAACGCGATGGTCACGAATGACCTAGAAGTTGATAATGTGTTTAATTTAATTGATGGGCATCAGGAAGAGCTGAGAAGAGATCCTGCCGGCTAGAGAGAGACGACGAAGAAAGATGAGGAAGGTTCAGCAGAACACCCACAAATCATTGTTTAAGGATGTTGTCTTGGAGAGAGCCGAGAGATGCAAACACAGTGCGCCGACATGATTAGGTCTCATGACTTATATGTATTAGCTATTAAACACTTAAAAATTTTGGATATTCAAAATTTGGATACTAATTTAAAATTTAGAAATCAAAATGACGTACCTCTTTTCAGGGCTGGGATCTATAGATCCTATGAAACAGAACTTTTGCTGTGGGGGGAAAACGGGAGTACCCCGAGAAAACCCACTTTCAATGGTGAGGCGCCGAAAGAAACCAACCTCACCAGTGCCCGATGCTGAAAAGGAAAACATAAATGGTTATAAACTTGAGTTTACATCCAGGGCGTGTATGTAATTATAAGGCGAGAGGTATCGTTGCCACGAGCACGGGGTAGCTGCTAATAGTGGAATTTGGTTTGTTAATGGCGTCCGGTTTTTTGCTTTCTTATAGTATTTAGTTGCAAGATAGATGAGTCTCTTTTTGAGAGGCGGGATGGAGCTAGCTCTATTAATGTATGCTAAAGGAGTATATCTGGGAAGACGGAGCGCGAGACGGATGGCCAGATTTTGGGCTTGTTGCAATTTCTTAAGATGGGTGGAGGGAGCGGATACCGTAATCATGTTACCGTATTCGATTATTGGCCGAATATAGGTTTTGTAGATGGCGAGAACCGTGCTAGATCTACACCCACGGACTATGCTACTGATGCGTCTTAGGTAAAAGATACGTTTATATATTTTAGAAAGGATTGACTGAAAGTGATTTGTCCATGTTAGTTTTCTGTTAAATATGATGCCCAGGAATTTAATAGTAGACGAAAATTTAATTTCAGTGTTTGCCAATTTCAGTCTGACTTTGGGAAGGGATTTATTCTTCCGCTTAATTTTACGTTTAAATATTATGGCCTGCGTTTTGGAGGCATTGAGTTCTACTCGCCAGGTATTACACCAGGTGGTAATCTCGTCTAATGTGGCTTGAACTTTCGTGGCAGCGAGGAGGGGATCACGTGATATGCTCCATACCGCGATATCGTCGGCATATTGCGACGCATAAGTATGTTTGAGCGGCGGGAAGGGAATATCATTGACATAGAGAATGTATAACAAAGGGCTGAGTACTGATCCTTGGGGAACTCCCGCTGAGAGGGGAACAATGTGAGATGTAGCATTTCTTGATTTTAACTTTAGCTAATCTGTCATCAAGGAAACTGGAAATCCAACTCGTTAGGGTAGGCGGAAAGTTGAACTGGAAGAGTTTAAATTTAAGCCCTTGGTGCCAAACAGAGTCAAAAGCCTGTTTTACATCTAAAAAATAAGCCAACTGTGGTGTGATTTCTGTTGAAACCTTGAATAACTGATTCGGTAACCGAACTAAGTGATCAGCTGTCTGTCTATTTTTCGGGAAGCGTTTTGTATTTCAGAGAGAAGTTCTTGTTTTTCCAGGTACCATGATATACGATTAGCTAATACCTTTTCTAACAATTTTCCAATGTTATTAAGTAGACTAATGGGTCGATAATCTTTGGGGTTGCTGGATGCTGGGTTAGTTTTAGGTATGACTTTAATAATGGCGGATTTGCACTGTGGTGGATAATAGCCAGAATAAAAGGAAATGTTGAAAAATCGGTTAGGTGTTTTAAGAATAAAGGCGAAGCTTTTGAGAATGATATTTCGTATACCATCCTCGCCTGGGGCAGTGTTTTAGAGTTTTAATAATCAGTTTTATTTCAGCTGGTGTGATTGGTTTGACTAGTTTTTGAAGGGCAGTACTGTAGACAGAGTTATCGTGAGGCAAACGGCACGGAAATATGAACTGAACGCTGCCATGTTATTTTGGATAAAATTTTGGACCGTATACATATGAGAATGATTAAAATGCGGCGAATTGGGGGTAGAGAAAACCTGCTTGTAGTGTTCAGCGAGTAAGTTAGCTTTCTCTATGTCATTAGTTGCAACAGTGTTGTTGTATTTTAGATTAGGAATTTTGCTGGTTGAGTTGTCATTACAGATACTTCTGAACTTTTTCCAGAATGTGGCTGGGTCTTTATAGGACTTGTCTAAAGAGTCACAAAACTCGTTCCAGTTTTGTTCTCTTTGTTCGTTGATGCGACGCTTAATTAGGCTGGTTACCCGATTAATTTCTGTTTTAATCATGGGGTTACGGGAAGTTATGAACTGACGCCTGAGTCTGCGCCTTTTGGTGATTAGTGTGCGTATTTCACATGTTAGTTTCCATGAGTTTGGGTTGTTGTTAATGCGTCGCTTGGGAACTATTTTTTGTATGGCCTCTGTCATTGCGTCAGTGATTTGAAGTAAATATTTGTCGATGGTGTCAGGGTCGTTAGCATGAGTAATAACTGGAGGTAAGTTTGGATCAAGGAATTCCCAAAAAGAATGCCAATTGGTGGCAGAGAAATCAAACAGATATGGGAGCGTATTGGGGTTTGAGTATCGGCGATGTTTAAAGTTACTGATATAGGGGTAATGATCGCTCCCGATGTCAGGAGAACTGTAAAATCTTGAATGTGGGGAGATATGTTTGACGTGAATAGTACTAGGTCGAGTATGTCTTGGTTCCCATCATGGTGAGTGTAAGTTGGGATATTGTTGTTGCCCACTATAAGATCATATTGAGAAATAAAGTTATTTAGAATTATACCGTTTCGATTAATTGCTCTACAGTTAAAAGTGTGGTGTTTAGAATTGAGATCACCAATAATAATTGAATGCGGGAAGGTATTAACTACTTGGAGGAGTAGATTCGTATCAGGGGTGGTGGAAGGGGAAACATAGATACCAAGGATTGCTATTTTGATTAGGGGAGATAGATTTATGGAGGCAAGAATGAACTCGTTAGTTGTGTCTATACAGAAGTCGGGAAATGATACATTTTAGTTGGGTCAAGTGGAGTATAGCGATACCTCTACGACCTGGGCTTTTAGGTTTATTAATACATTGATATCCTGGTGGATTGAAATTACTATTATTATTAAGAAGTGCCTCACTAATGATTATTAAATGTTTTCATTCTTTTTTACATAATTGGAGTAATTCATATTTCTTGTGATTTAAGTCGCCGTGAATGTTAACAGCTAAAATTTTTAAGAACTTACCTCATTAGGGTCAAGAATGAGCTTTTCAGACAGGATCTCTTCGAATTCTCGAGGGCTAAAAGGTTGAAACTCAAAATACAGGGGTATAGAGTTCGCCATTCCTCTGATCAACTCCTGCTTGGAGTCGTATTGGCCTCCCCAGACTTTGATAATGGTCTCCGCAACAAACGTTACCAGACGTGAGATCAGCAGTCTGTGTCTGCGTATTCTGAGTTGTTTCACGACGGCGGACTGTAGCTTCGGCGTAGGTCCGTTTGAGAGATGCTGGACTTTCTCCTTGGTTGTAGGATTGACGGTCTTACTGGATGGAGTGATCAAATCGTCTTTTAGGGTCGTCGACTTAATCATATTGAGATTAGCCGACATATTGGATTTGAGAAACTTTTCCCGTTTAATGGCTAGGACTTGAGAATATTTAGGGCAACCACGCTAGGAAGCCGCGTGAGGGCCTCCGCAATTGACGCAACATACGTCTTCCCTGTTTCTGGGGCACTCTTTGACTGCATGCATGCCGCTGCATCTCGCACACCTGGGTGAAGCTTTACAGGCAGCTCTTGCATGCCCAAATTTTTGGCAGTTGAAGCACTGAAGTACTGTGAGTGCCGCGGGTTGTTTTGACTCTTCAACTCGGAGTTTGAGAAACCACATGGTCACGCCGTTTTTTATTAATTTATTACCCAGAGTGACATCTTGTAGTGAAAAACGAACTAGCGGCGTAGGGAGGCCTGTCGTCGCTGATTTTATTCTCTCTTAAATTGGTGGCAGTAATGCTCTGGCTAGATAATTCATCTTGGATTTCTTGTAGGCTGATATCGCTATCAAGCCCACAAATCACCACTTGCTTGGAAGGTGGTCGATCTCCAGGTACGTGGATGTTGAGCTTTACTCCGTGAAAAGCTTCTTGAGGCCAAGGTTTCAACAGCTTAATATAATCCTTCGGCTCTTTACATTTTATGACTGGTCCGCCGCGCGGAAGGCGGCGAACTTCGATAAAAGACACCGAGGGAAAAAGGGCCTGGAGGTGTTTCGCGACCTCGGGCTGTCGGACCGTTGCGGGAATTCCTTCTACAACTATCGCAGGTGGTAGAGGAGTTGCGGATTTACCAACTACTTGGCTTGCTTCAAGGTCGACAGCTTCTTGTTCCCAGTCACTAGTGTCATCACAAGTGGCAGGCGATCTTGGGGGGGGGGATTTCGTGCTAGTGACCGATGAGCCGCTCGTTTCAAGGTCACTCGAAACTTCACCTACAGAGGAAGGCATGTCTGCTACAGTAGATTGCAGAATAGTAAGTTGGTCGTTGTGCGAAAGCTGCGGACCGTTGACTCGTGTTCTCATTGGCGAGATTGCTAGATAAGCCCTGAAAAGGGCTTAGATCTAGACAAAAAAACAGACTTCTAGCTGAAGAAATAAAATTTTTAGGGATAAAAGTTAGATGAAAAATAGGCTAATGCAGACTCACGTGTTTTGCGAAATCGGCAGGGAGAAAACCTCGTTGACAAGGCGTAGCTACAAACAGGGTCTTCAGACAGCGTCAGTACTCTCTGAAGTCTATCTCATCAATCAAATAATCGAGATTTTGGGCCTGTTGTAATTTCTTAAGATTGGACGGGGGTGCGTTTGACGTGATCATGTTGCCGTATTCGATGATCAGTCGAATGTAAATTGTGTATATGGCGAGAATCGTTTTTGATCTACATCCCCTGACTATATTACTTATTCTTCTGAGGTAGTAGATTCGTTTATAGACTTTAGAGAGAATGGTTTTAAAGTGATTTGTCCAGGTTAGCTGCCTGTTAAACGTAATGCCAAGGAAAATTTGAGTTCAGTGTCCATCATTTTCATCTTGATATTTTTATTTTTTTATTTTCATTTAATGTATTTTTCTTTTTCGTTATGTTGGTTTTCTCCATAGAGAAATTTCTACTGTTACTAGTAGTAACAATAAAATAAAATAATTAAAATAAAATGAAATAAAAAATAATTGAGAAAAATTTTGGATCAATAAAAGAAAAACAAGGATTAAGTGTTAAGTTCATAGTGGCGAGCTTGTGTTACATTTATTAAATACATGTTAAAAGGGGAAAGGTATTTAGGACTATTTACATCATGTACATGGTATCTGTCGAGATCACACATTAAGTTATTCTTCTGCCAATTCTTATTGAAATATTTTAGAGAATTGTGCAAGAGTCTTTCAGACATTGTGTCTATGTTCGCATACTTATGCATGAATGTGGATGATTCGTTGAAGTTTCTGTACATGTGTGGGTGCTATGTTAATCCAGGCAGGTGATGCATATTCTATTATGGGTCTGATGTACGTTTTGTAGATTTTGAGTGTGTTGTCTGGTGATGTTCCTTCGATTTTACCTGAAAGACTTCTTGCATAGTTTGCTCTTTTCCTGGTTCGTATCAGTACATTTTTAATATGTGGTAACCACGTTAATTTTAATTTATAGGTTAGACCTAGAAATTTCGCAGATGTAACAGTCAGTAAAGGTGATCCATTCATATAGAATTTTGGTGGATCTTTTTCCAGCTTGTTCAGTCTGCTGAATAATATCACTTATGTTTTCGGAATATTGATTTTGATTCTGTATTTCTGGCAGTATTCTTCGATGTTATTTAGAACTAGTTGTAGGTTTGTTGCTGCAATTAACGGAGTGGGGTCACTTTTCCAGACTGCTACATCGTCAGCGACCTGTGATGCAAAACCTAAATTTAGGTCCGACAGAGTCATTACTCGCATACCTGATAAATAATATAGCGCTAACAACCCCTCACTGCGGGACTCCTGCTTCGGGTGAAAAGGACCATAAATGGGTGGCATTTACATACACTTTCGGTTTTCCAGAAAGTTGGACAGCCAAGGAATAATTTCCTGGGGTAAAGCCATATCATGTAACCTATGACGTAAACCATTATGCCGCATTGACTCAAAAGCTTTCTCAATGTCGAGATAGCAAGCTACAGTGCATTCATTATTATTAAAGCTGTCAGAAATTGATTCTGTAAGTCGTATCAGGTGGTCTAAAGTTTGGCGGTATTTTCGAAATCCGTTTTGAATTTCTGGTAATATTGAATTTTCTTCGAAGTAAACTGACAGACGATTACTAATTATCCTCTCTAATGCTTTGCAAATACAACTGGTTAAGCTAATCGGGCGGTAGTTGTTTGGTTTATTTGCTGGCTTTCCTTCTTTCTGGAACATTAATATTATTGCTTCCTTCCAAGAAACGGGGATATATCCTGCTGATAGTGATAGATTAAATAACGCTGTTAGGTGTTCATATAATCTCTGAGTGCCGTGTTTTAGGAGGATAGCTTGAATACCATCTTCTCCGGGGGCTTTGTTTTTTGTGTTGTTAATAGCAGTTACGACTTCCGTTACAGTGATATCTTTAATCAGTTGATGAGTGCTCCAGTCTTTTGTTTTCAGGTGTATAATAGTGTTGACTGGAAATACAGGTGTGTAAAAGCTTTTGTTGTGATCAATAAAGTTTGTGACTGCATTATAAAAGTATCTGTTCATGTCTGGTTCATGATGTGTCTTGAACGTGTTTTCTAGGTGTTTTTTAAATATCTCGGCTTTTTCTATGTAAGTGTGCGCTGTTTCTCCATCCAGTTCAAGTGGTGGGTACATTGTGTTTGTTGTTCCTATATTCGTAAATCTTTTCAAGTGTGTCCAGAATTGTTTTGGATCAGTTTTGTTATTTATTTCTGAACAGGTGTCCCAGTTTTTTGTTGTCGAATTAAATGTCGTATCTTATTTCTTATAGTGTTGATCTGTGTTTTAAGTGTGGGGTTGCGATTTTGAATGTACTGTCTGCGGAGTATACGTCTGTTTTTAATTAAGTGTATTATGTCTTTGTTTGGTTGCCATGAATGAGTTGTTGTGAAGTGGTTTTGTTTCGGTATAGAGCTGTCGACTGCGTGTATTAGACACTCGGAGATTATATGACAGTATGCATCTATATCTGATGCGTCCGCGGCAATATGTAGTACTTCTGGAGGTAAGGTTTCATTTAATATAGTTTGGAAAACTGGCCAATTAGCTTTTTTGTAGTTCAGTTGGTCTTTAACTGATTTTATTTAAGTGGGGGGTGAGATTGAAGATACACCAAACTGGGAGGTGGTCACTGTCAAAATGGTGACCAACATGAAAATGTACGAATTTGCGACTCGTATTAGACGAACACGGGCATAGGTCCAGTATTTCACTGGTGCCGTGTGCGTACGAGATATGTGTCGGTGTTGCATCGTTTAATAAAGTCATGTTTGATTCATCCAAAAATTGAAAAAGTAAATTGCCATTTGCGTTTGTAATGCGACAGTTGAATGCTATATGTTTACTGTTTAGGTCGCCGATAATAATAAGATTAGAATTGCTATTATACAATATATTTAATAGATTTACATCTAACACAGTACTAGGCGAGCAGTAGATGCACGCCACAGTAATGTCTGTATGATTTTGCGTTTTTTACATTAGTAATTATTGATTAATTGCTGGAAGGGATACCAAGTTCCTGAACTATAAGTTCAGTCTTATAGAATAATAAAAGACCTCTGTTTGGATCTCTATTATCCTCCCTGTCATGTCTAATAATGGAGTAGCCGTTTAATTTGAATCGATGGTAGTTATATAGGAGAGTTTCACTAATTATAATAACATCAGGTTTTATGGAGCTTGTTGTATCTTCAATCTCATGTTTCTTGGAAGCAAGAGCACCCTGGATATTGATGTGTAGAACTGTGAAGTTATCCATGTTTTAGTAGAGTTTATGAAGGAGGTTAAAATTTGCGGCAAAAATTTGTGTATGTTTTTCAATATGATTTTAACTATTATGTCTGTGAGACTGTTGGTGTTTGTAGGGTTTGTATATTCTGCCATTATTTCCGAGAAAGTGGAAGTTATGGCAGATGTCAGTGTGGTTTAAATCGTTGTTGGTTGTGTGTTTTGAGGTGGTTTTGGTATTTCCTCTTCACATGGTGATGGTGTTTCCTGTCTGGATGATGAAGTTTTAACCACTGCAGCGTAAGTGTTTGTTTGTGTAGTTGTGCTTTGTGGTGCTGGAGTGGTAGGTGTGGGTTCCTTAATTGTTCGTGGTGGTGGCGGCTTGTTCGTGTTGGGATTTTTAATTTCGTACAAGTGTGTTTTAATGGATTTATATTTCTGACATCCTTCATAATTTGCCGTGTGTTCTTCCCCACAATTGCAGCATTTGGGTTTGGGGTTCTGTTTAGCACACTGTGTAATGTGGTGATTCTCCCCACAGCCCACACAAGGCGCATTTGCTTGGCATGCTGCAGCTACATGTCCAAACCTTTGGCATCGATAGCACTGTGTGACAACCACTGCTGGTGTTTTGTTTGTTCTACTGTGTACTTTTGATACCACATAGTGATACCATTATTAATGAGTTGTGTGATATCCTGGCTGTTGTCTGTGACTACTTTGATTAGGTTTGTGGGTCTTTAGTAATATTTGAAATTATACGGTTAACTGAAATATGTTTTATGTTCTGTGTACTTAACGCTTCCTTAATGTCTTCTATGTCTATTGAATTATGTACACCTCGTATCACAAAAGATTTAGGTGTTGGTTTAGTTCCTGGTAGGTGTATTGTAATATTTCCTGTTTTGAACGCGTCTGAAGGCGAAGCTTTAAGTAGACTGTTTAAGTCAGCGGGTTCCTGTCCTTGAACCAGAACACCGCCTCTAGGCAGACGCTTAATGTTAGTTATCTTTGTGGTAGGTTTGCACCTGTATATTTCTTTAGCTAATTGTGGTTGGTTAAAACTACCAGGAACTCATTGGATTATAATTGCGTGCTTAGGTAATTTTGGTACGCGTTGTGTATGTGTGTCTGTGGTGGTTGTTCTTTGTTTAATTTGTTTTTTATGACTACGAGTCTGCACAAGCGTGAAGCCTTCGTCGTCAGAAAGAACTTCGTCTTTGTCTGAAATTGTTTGTTGTGGAATATCCAGGGTGGGGTTTGGGTTGCTTGAACTGCTAGTTGTTGGCATATAATTGTATATATACGTAATCTTAGCTACATTATCTTCAGATGCTGAAAGTATAATATCTTTAACTAGATTTCTTTTTTTTTCTTGTCCTAACAGTATTTTCTTTAATAGGCGTTAACTTTGCTTTTAATTCTTTTTCTGCTATAAACATTAAAGATTTTAATTTTACATTTTCATTTTCTATTAGGCCACCGTCACTAGACTTACTTTTTGTGCCTGATATAGACGGGCTTGCTCCCTCAGTTTCAGACGCTATATCGTTTTCCCTGTTCTCCAACTCCCCGGCCGGCATGTCACCTCGTTGTTTAGCGATGTTGAACTTGCTGTCTCGGGCTAATTCAAATGGTAAAAAAGGTCTTCTGTCTTTGTATCTACTGGCGTGAAACTCGAAGTGAATAGTAAGAACTCGACAAAATATGAAGCAAAATATAGGTTGTATACACGTAGAATTTCAAGAGCCTTTCAGAGGTACATCCTATCTTTACCCTCTCCAAGCGCAGAATGGGGAAGTGGTCACAAGTGATTTCATCATGTACTTTAAAATTAGAGGTTCTGTTTACTGTGTCCTTGGGTGCTATGATGAAATCAAGTACATCGTATGAGCCGTTGGCGGCTGAAAAGTATGTAGATGTGTGGTTGTTTATTAGGTGCATTTTGTTACTAGAAATAAAATTTTTTTTTATCCACAACCCTCTGCGTGTGTTTCTGTCTCCCCTTAGTTCTGTATGCGGAGAATTAAAATTCCCAATAATAATTGGTTTGGGTTTGCAATTAAAACATTTTTTGAAGGAAATATATATATTTAGATGGTGAACAATATATGGCTAGAATCGGAATAGTTAGCCGGTTGTTGAAGTGTATATTACAAAAAATTGTTTCATTTATGTTAGATTTAAAGGAATCTTCTATCGAGATTAAATGCGAAATTTCTGTACTGAAGTAGGGTATTATACCTCTGTTTTTCTGAGTAAGGTATGCTGTGCGTGATAAATCCGAGGATTGTGGTATTTTGTTAGTGGCGTTGTCCATATTACTGTTAGCGGTATTATTAGTATCCTGGTTAGTTGCGTTATTTTTGCTAGAAATAGTGGCATTGTTATCATTAGAATTAGTGGCTTTGATATTACTTACATTAGTTGCGTTATTGACACTGGAATGTTTAGTATTGTTAGTACCATGGTTAGTAGTTAAGGTTAGTAGTATTGTTCGAAACTATATTTACCTTATCCTTTTTCTTCAGCCTCCTTTTGTTCATGGTAGTTTTTGCTTTTTGTGATTCTTGTCTTGTTATATATCTTCTGATTCTGAGTATCGTTCCAATGGTATCTGGGTATTTTGCCCTGGAGGGTCAGGTTCACTTTGACCTCTTCCTCCTTCCTGAACTTATTTTCCCTAACTGTTTGTATGTTAGGTCCTTTTTAGGGCAAAGTCCATTTATAGTCTATTATTCACAGTAGTCAAGCTAGCTGGTGGCAATTTATTTATTTTATCTGATTATTATTTTAAAATACATAAATATGTAAACTATAAATATAAGATTTAAAGTTTATATACATACATATTTTACTTTATTTTTCTTTATGTTTAAAATATATGTTAATTGGGGAGAGGTATTTAGTATTTTCTTCATCATGTATGAGGTACTTATCTAGTTCGCATAATAAATCATTTTTCATCCAATTTTTGTTAAAATATCTAATTGTAATATTTAGGAGTATCTGATATGGTTGGTATGTTCGAGTAATTGTGAATGAATTTAGATGATGTTGATCTCGGGACTCTGTATGCTGTTGTGAGCAGTGTGTTTTGTATTGTTTGTAGTTTGGTTTTGATTGTTTTATTACTTACAGTTACCCATGCTGGAGCTGCATAGTCTATTACTGGTCTTATATATGTTTTGTATATTTTCAAAATGTTATCTGTAGATGCTCCACTGTGTTTACCAGTTAGACTCCTAACATAGTTGGTTCTTCGCCAAATTTTATTTTAATTTCGTTGACATGATTGATCCAAGTTAATTTTGAATCATAAGTCAGACCTAAAATTTTGCTGATTGGGCAATCTGGAGTAGAGTGCCATTCATATATAGTTCTAGCTGTTGTTTTCTGTGTTTTTTGTCGATTTCGTAAAGAGTACCAGCTGAGTTTTTGCTGTGTTTATTTTAATTCTATATTTTTTCACAGTATTCACTTATTCTATTTAATTGTGGTTGTATGTTTGTAGCTGCTATCGTGGGTGTTGCAGCACTTTTCCAGATTGCCACATCATCTTCGAACTGTGATGAGAATCCATGATTTGGATCCTTCAATGGCATATTGTTTACATACATGATGAAGAGTATAGGGCTAACCACCCCTCCCTGTGGGACACCAGCTAGTGGAGTAAAGTATTCGGAAAAAAGTTCCTTCTACGTTTACTCTACATTTTCTGTTTTCCAGAAAGTTAGATAACCAGCGAATAATTCCTCGCGGTAGTTCCATTTCATTCATTCGGAATCTTAGACCATCGTGCCAAACGGTGTCGAATGCTTTTTCGATATCGAGGAAGCAAGCGACTGTACATTCTTTTTTGTTGAAACTATCTATTATGGTTTCGGTTAATCTTATTAAATGATCTGTAGTTTGTCTAAATTTTCTGAATCCATTCTGTTCTTCTGGTAATTTTGATGTTATCTCCAAGAATGTGGAGAGTCTATTATTTATTATTCTTTCGAGAATTTTGCCAACACAGCTGGTCAGACTGATTGGTCGGTAGCTATTTGGTTTATTCGCTGGTTTTCCTTCCTTATGGAACATTAATATATTTGCTAGCTTCCAAGAAACTGGTATATATCCTGAGGATAGCGATAAGTTAAATAGTGAATTTAGGTGGTCAAACAATTTCGGAGTGCCGTTTTTTAGGAGAATAGCTTGTATTTCATCTTCTCCTGGCGCTTGTTTTTGGTGTTTTTTATTGCTTCTAGTATTTCATGTAAGGATATTTCCTTTGTTAGTAATGTGCTTTCATAATCAGTGTTAGAACTTGTATTTGTATCAGTTATGTTTACTGGAAATATTGGTTCATATTGATGTTTATTGTTTGCTATGTGATTAATGACTTTATTGTAGAAGTTTGTATTCATATCTGGATCTGTGTGAGTTTTAAATGTATTTTGGCGTTGATCCTTGAAAGCTTCGGCTATTTCTTTATTTGTATGTGCAATGGTGTTATTATGTTCAAGTGGAGGATATTTCTTTGTGTTTGTGTTTTCATTTGTGAATCTTTTAAGATGTGACCAGAATTTTTTCGGGTCAGTTATGTCGTTTAGTTTATTACAGTAATTGTCCCATTTATTTTGTTTTTGTTGTTTTATTTGAGTTCTGATGTGATTTCTAATGTTGTTTATTTGTGTTTTAGTTTCTCTGTTTCTTGTAATCATGTACTGTCTTCTCAGTTGTCTGCGCTTTTTTATTAGGTTGATTATTTCTGTGGTGGGTTTCCATGTGTTGATTGTTGTTTTATGGTGTTGTTTTGGTATTGTTAACTTGGCTGCTTTCTGAAGGCAATCCGTGATTGTTTGACAATAGTTGTCCATTTCGACATGCGTTTTAACTTCTTTAATAATTTTATTAGGTAACAGATTATCTAATTCTTGTTTATAGCATTGCCAATTTGCTTTACTGTAATTAAATTTTTCTTTCCTATATGTTATATTTTTATAGGGGGTGAGATCGAAGACGCAAAAAATTGGGAGATGATCACTATCTACATCTTTTCCCACTTGAAATTTTACTAATTTCTGGCTTAAATTATATGTACACATACACAGATCTAGTATGTCACTAGAGTTAGTGGAATAGGATGTATGTGTTGGGGTGGTATCATTCAATAAAGCTATGTTATTATCATCAATAAATTGTATTAATTTTCTACCATTTGAATTAGAACTTCGGCATCCAAAGGAAACATTTATACTGTTTAAGTCTCCCATGACTATAGTGTTTTGATTGTGGGAAAAGATGTTATTTAGTAAAGTTGTATCTAATTGTTTATTGGGTGAGCAGTAAATTCCTGCTACGGTTATTTTAGTTTTATTCGATTGAGGATATCTACAGTAACATGTTCATTGCTACTGTTTAATTCGATTTCTTCTACAGATAAGTCTACTTTATGAAGCAGCATAATGCCTTTGTTTTCATCATTTTTATTTTTTCTGTCTTTTCTAATAGTTGAGTAATATGGTATTTTAAATCTATTATTATATGTTAGAGTTTCACTTATTATTATAATCTGGGGGTTTAATTCTTCTATTAGATCTTCGATCTCATGTTTCTTGGAAGCTATTGCACCTTGGATGTTGATATACACTACTGTGAACATTGTGCAGTGAGCATGTAACCTGTTAGTGTAGTTATAATGTAGGGTATATGAGGTATAATGTGTTTTATGGTAATAGTGATCAGTAGTTCTAGACAGTTAGTTGTCTGGTTTGGTTTAGTATATTCTGTTATAAAATCAGTTTATTACATTTTGAAAACTGTTGAAAACAGGCTTGCTTTGTTTGTTGTGTTAATATTCGTTTCTTGTATGGTGATGTTGTTTTCTTTTGGTTTTTGTGTTAATGTGTTCTTATTCTGTGTATTAGTCTTCTGTACTTGTTGTTTATGTGGTTCTTTTCCTTTTAACATTTCTGCATATGTGGTTTTGTTGTTTTATTGTATTCTGTTGATGTGCTTGTTTCAGGTAAGCTGCTTGTTTTCGGTTGATTCTGTTCTGTTGGTGTGTCTGTTTTAGGTAAACTGTTTGTTTTCGGTTGATTCTGTTCTGTTGGTGTTCTGATCTGAAAAATGCGTTGCTTTATTTGTTTATATTTTCGCAGCCTTTGTAATTTGCTGTGTGGGTTTGACCACAGTTACAACATTTAGGCGTTTCTTTTCTTTTTTTTACATTGATTGACATGGTGTTCCCCGCCACATCCGCAGCACCTCGGTGATGCTAAGCAGGCTGCTGAAACATGTCCATATCTTTGGCAGTTGTAACACTGTGTTACAACAATTGCCTGTGTTTTCAATTGTTCAACTTGGTATTTTTGATACCAGAGCAATATTCCATTGTTTATTAGATTTTGAATGTTGTAGCTGTCATCAATGTCTATTCTAATGAGGTTAGTAGGTGTTTGTGTTTTTTTAGAAATAATTCTTTCTGTCTTGGTGTGTGGTATGTTTTGTTCGTCAAGTGCCTGTTTAACTAGGTCCAGGTCAATCGTCTGATGAACCCCTCTTACCACTATTGCTTTTGGTTGCGGCTTACTTCCGGAAGGTGGATTTTGATATTTCCAGGTTAAAAGGCATCTGTTGGCCATTCTTTAAGTAGTCGGTTAAGATCGACTACATCTTGCCCTTGCACCAGTACTCCGCCTCTAGGCAAACGCTTAATGTTAACTATGTTAACATTTGGTTTGCATCTCTTTACTTCTGTGGCAAGCACAAGTTGGTTATATTGACCCGGAATGCCTTCTATTATAACTGCGTATTGTGGTGGTCTTGTTTTTGTCACTGTATTATTGTTGGTTGTTAGTTTGTTTTTTTTATATTTCTTTTTGATATGACAGTGATAAAGTCTTGGTCTTCCAATTCTTGATCACTGTCATTTTTTTCTTCATTATTATGTTTATCAACATCCTTGGTGTTACTGTTTTTACCGTTACATTATTGGGACTTAACCCTACTCTAATTGCAGGGGTAGCTACCTCTACCTCAGTATTAGTAGCCGTCTCTGCTTCTTCTTCACATTCTGAGTTTTCCGAAGAATTAATTTCTTTAATTAATTTACGCTTAGCTTTACTTTTTTTTTAATGACATTTTTTGTTTTTTTAACGGTACTTAATTCCCTTTTTGCCAGAGTACAAAGAGTTAACAATGGGGAATTATTAATATCGTTGCCACCAGTTACGCTTGACTTACCTGCATTAGTCTTTTGTTGAGCCGTAACGGCTTTTCCCGCCATTTCTTTTGCCGGTCTTATTGGACCCGTAGTTGTTATCTTTGCGGTTTCCCGCTCTTCTGTTCCCGATTTCAGCAGTCCTCTGTGATTTCTTCAAGTAATGTGCTGTCCTGATAAGATATATAATAAATTTACATGCTTCTTCTTATATTTTCAATTCAAATTCTTTTAAGCCTAAATCGCTTTGAACAAGAGCCAGACAAAGAACGTCCTATTATCTATCGTTCCAAGGCGTTTTTCCATCGTCTGATTCTGAGTAGTCGCTCTCCAAGCTTTCTGTCGAACTGCCCGGGGATTCTGAGGCTGGTCCTTCGATCACCTCGTTCAGTATTTCTATTATCTCTTCGTTCGTTAACGCGTTTCCATTAGATCGTGTTACGATCTTTCTCCTCTTCATCCTATTCGTTTTACTAGTCCTGACAAGGACTAAGGGTAAACCTTTTAAAGTAAAACTTGAAAGTAATGCACTTAAGCAAAATATTCCTTGTCTCTATAGTACGTCTCTCGCAGCTCTCGACTTGCACGTCCTCTCCGCTTGACGACGACCTTCAAACCAGAGTACTCAAAACTCAAACTAACGTGGCAGGGGTTTAGTTTAGAGAGAGAGAGAGAAATCAGAAGAGTACTCTCCACAACCGGGGTGTTCAGGAATGTTGTGGTTCCTCTTCTTCCCCTTTCGTGAATTGTTATTAGGAATAAGTTTTTTTGTTTTTAATTTAAATTAATTATTATTTTTAACTCTTTGGGTGGAGGCAAAGGCAGCACCGGAAAGAAAGGCCGAGACCTGTCCCGAAAGGAAGAAGTTAAGCAAATGTGAACATGAATACAAATCAAATCAAACGGCGCGATTGAGGGTCTGGCAATAAAGTTGCATGGGATCTAGAAATCCAATGCCTAAGTTTTTTGCTGTGGGGAAACGGGAGTGCCCCGAGAAAACCCACTTTCACAGGACAGGCGCCGAAAGTTTTGCCTGTTCTGTGCCCGATATCTGAAAAAAAGGAATACATATTATTGATATGAATTTATTTTAGATACTTTGATGTGTAATTTGCGATTATTGAAATATGTTGTAAGGTGAAATGTATTTTTTTGGTGCACTGGATAATTTGTGTAGTGATGCCGTTAGTTTGTTTCCATTTTCTGCTTTTAGATAATATTTCAGTGATATTTCCGTTATTCTATCTCTTAGTGTTGGTAAATTGTTAATTTGATGTATATAATTTGTCGGCGTGAATGTTGGCAGGCTGAATGCAGATTTTAATATTCTGTTCTGTTGAGCTTGGATTTTCTGGAGTGTGTTGTTTGACATATTGTATGTTACTTGACATCCGTACTCTATTAGTGGACTAATTAGTGGAGTAGCACATTTTTGAAGGAAGTTAATATCGATATCTTTGGTTGGTGAGCAATATACGGCTAGAATCGGAATTGTTAGCCGGTTGTTAAAGTGTATATTGCAAAAAATGGTTTCATTAATGTTAGATTTATGGGGAATCTTCTATCGAGATTAAATGCGATATTTTCGTACTGAAGTACCTCTGTTGTTTTCTGAGTGAGGTATGCTGTGCGTGATGAATCCGGGGATTGTGGTGTTTTGTTTCTCTGTGCAAAGTGTTTCTGAAACGATGATTAATGTGGCGTTTATATGTTTGTTTATGTTGTATATTTCTATCCTTTTGTCTTTGAGATTTCCTTGGCATTTGATGTGTAAGATTTTAATGTGTTTTATCTTTGTGTTGTTTTATTTCCCTTGCATGAATTTTGAGTGAATGATGGTGTGGTTTGAGGTGAGGAAGGTTAAAATAATGACTTGCAAGGCTGCAAACAGCCTTGAGTGACTCGTGCCTCGATTCGAAAGTGGGGAGATCACTCAATTCTATTAGCATTGCTTGTAAGTTTGTGGTGAATTCTGTGGGGTTGAATGCTTGTGTTGTTTTCGGGCGTGTGACGTCTGCGAAAGTACGAGTTGGTTGAGGTTGAGAGTGTTTGATTTGTGAGTCTGCCGGAGTTTGTAGTAAAGGTTGTTTGGTGATGTGTGTGCCTTGGGTTTGATTGTTATTGTTCGTGGTTTTGAAAATAAATCTATTACGTATTTGAGTGTATTTAGGGCAGCCTTTGTAACTGGCTGCGTGAGGGCCCTGACAGTTTGCGCATCTCGCTTGGTTACGCTCGTTAGAACACTGAGCAACCTCGTGAGGTCCGCCACATCTCGCACATCTGTCCTTGGCCATACAATTGGTTTTCGTGTGTCCGAACCTTTGACATTTGTAGCATTGAATAATGGGCTTTTCGTGTGTTTTTCCGGTTCGGTCGTGTGTCTCTTGAAAAATAGGAAGCAACCATTTTTTAATAATTTGTCTTGATCGTCTTTATTGTTGACGGTTACCTTGATCATTGGCGTTTTTTGTTTCGTTCTAAAGGATACGATTCGGTTTGATACAATGTCGTAGCCTTGAGTTTTCAATTCATCTGTGATTTCGTTACCTTCGATGTCGAAATAGACACTTCTGATAATGACAGTTAATTTTGACGTGTTGTTTTTTGGTGTACTAATGGTGGCTTGGACCCTGAAGGCATCCTTGGGCCAGTGGGCTAAAATATGTGCAAATTCTTGTGGTTCAGAGCATTTTAACATGATTCTTCCATTAGGAAGACGTTTGATGTCCTTAAACCGGATGCCCGGGTAATAGGCCCTCAGTTGTTTGACTATCTGTGGGATGCGTGTTGTATTGTTTACTCCTTCAAAGAACAGAGGTGGGATTCTGTAGTGAGGAGAATCGTGTGTTTGTGTGACAGTGGTGGTGTTCTTAGAATTAGTGGCGTTAGCGGTGCTGTTAGTATTCAGGTTAGTTGCGTTATTTTTGTTAGAACTAGTGGCTTTGTCATTATTAACATTGGTTACGTTATTAACACTTGAATTTTTAGTATTGTTAGTAGTGTCGTTAAGGTTAGTAGTATTGTCCGAAACCATATTTACCTTGACCTTTTTCTTCTTCAGCCTCCTCTTGTTTGAGGTCGCATTTGCTTCTTGAGATTCTTGTCTCGATAATTCTTCTGCTCTTGAGTATTCGCTTTCAGAACTCTGTCGAACTGCTCAGGGATTATGAGGCTGGTCCTTCGATTGCCTTGTTCAGCATCTCCATAATCTCTTCGTTCGAAAGGGCTTTTCCGTTGGATCGTGTTGCTATCTTTTTTCGCTTCATATTGTTTTACTAGTCCCGATAAGGACGAAGGGTAAACCTTTTAGATTAAAACTTGGGAATTATGCACTTCAACAAAGTATACCTTGTCTCGCAGCTCTCGACTTGCACGTTTGCTCTGCTTGACGGCGGCCTTGAAACGGACCTACTATTACGCTCAAAACCCAAGTTTAGAGAGAGAGAGAAATCACAAGTTCTCTCTCCAACTGGGGTGTTCAGGAACGTTGTGGTTCCTCTTCATCCCCTTTCGTGAATTTTTATTAGGAATAAGTTTTTTGTTTTTTACTTTATTTATTTATTTTTTAAACTCTTTTTTTTTTTGGGTGGAGTAGGTCTCTCTAAATGTTGTCTTGGGTGGAGGCAAAGGCAGCACCGGAAAGAATGGCCGGGACCCGTCACGAAAGGAAGAAGTCTAGCAAATGTGAACATGAATACAATTCAATTCAAACGGCACGATTAAGTGACAATAAAGTTACTTGGGCTGTGATCTAAAAATCCATAATACTTGACATCCGTACTCTATTAGCGGACGGATACTATTACGCTCTCTATATATACATATCTGCAGGTGTTTAGGTTAAAAATTAATATTTCTTAAGAAACATTAATCCCCTAGGGTGCTCGAAGACTAACTAGTACTCCTTCAACTCCGCACCAGATAGGAATTTATAAAATAGCGTTTGTGGATAACACTGATAGACAGATTAATGGATTGATTTAACACATGTAGATGCTTGTCTGGTAAGCGTGGCAGGCAACAAGGCAAAGGCAAAGCAAATCCCACCCAAGAAGAGAACCGGAGAAATACGACGAGAAGCATGTTGGATAAATACAAACAACAACCAAACGGGCCATTTCAGGGCCGGCATGGATCGATGGATCAAAGTGTCCTGGCAGGGATCTAAAGATACAATGCCTCAAATTTAGGTGTGGGGGAAACGGGAGTACCCCTTGAAAACCCACTTTCACTAAGCGGGACCGAAAGAAGCCCGCTTAGTGCCCTTGAAGTATGCTGGACTTGGGAGGTGGATAGGACCTGAAACGAGACTGAAGATGTTATTAAAAGAGAAACAAGAATTATATTGTTTTAGACAAATTGAGGATAAAATTAAAGGGCGATAAATATTTACACCAGGATTTAGGAGTAGCTGCTATGTTTTTAAAGTCAGAAGTGAGTGTGTTACGATTAGTGGATTTTTTAAAGTATTTGGAAGCAGGTTTAGTTGCACCTGTGGAAATTGGTAAGATTTTAGTGTGTGTCTGCACATATTCCACAGGTGTATAATGTGGCAGGCGGTGAGCGAGTAGTATAACTCGGTTTTGAATTCTTTGTAATAGAAGTATTTGATTCTTGTTCATGTTACGTGTTACCATGGCTCCATACTCCATTAAGGATCTAATGAATGTTTTGAAAATATGTAGAATAGTTTCAGACCTGCAGCCATGGTTGAAGTGACTAATTTTACAGAGGTATGAGATTCTGGTTAGCATTTTCTTTCTAACGTTTTTGAAATGGGAGTTCCATGTAAGTCTTGTATTGATTGTAACACCAAGGAATTTGGCGGTGTTAGAGAAAGAGATAGGGGTGTTATAAAGATACAGTTTTGCAAGCTTCACACGTTTTAATCTCTTATTGAGCCTCGGTGGAGGATTATAGCCTGGGTTTTAGAGGGATTGAGCGTGATTTTCCATTTATTGCACCAGCGAGTAATACAGTCTAAAGCTTTTTGTATTTTATTATCCGCTAGAGGGGGTCCCATGAGGTGGACCATAAGGCAATGTCATCTACATATTGTGATGCATAGGTAGATGACGTAGTCGGGTGCGGTAAGTCATTGACAAAGAGGAGTATAGTAGGGGGATAAGAACCGATCCCTGTGTGACACCTGCGTTGAAGGTAAATGACTGAGAAAGGTTAGAATTAATTCTAACTCTGGCCGTACGATTTTCGAGAAAATTAGAAATCCATCTAAGGAAAGTGGGGGGTACCTCGAATTTTAACAGTTTATATCTTAAGCCATTGTGCCAGACAGTATCAAAAGCTTTTTGCACGTCTAAGAATACCGCGACTGTGGCTTGGAGTTTGTTGAACCCTGCAAAGCTTGTTTCTACAAGCCTTACAAGGTGATCTGCTGTTTGTCTATTTTTGCGGCCAGCATTCTGAATATTTGATAAGAGGTTTTCATTTTCTAATTTCCAAAGCAATCTGGAAGTAATGATTTTTTCCATAAGTTTGCCAATACAATTTAGTAAACTAATTGGCCTAAAATCATTAGGGTGGTGTGAAAGAGATCCTTTCTTGGGTATTAGTGATAATGGCAGATTTCCATGCCTTAGGCAGATAGCCTGAGAAAAAGGAGAGGTTAAACAAATTAAGGTGTGAAAGGAATTCATTAGAGGCATTTTTTAGAATGACATTAGGAATGGAGTCTTCCCCGGGTGCTTTATTTTTGAGTTCTCTAATGTGTAGCTTGATCTCCGGTGTAGATATTGGGGTTGTTATGCTTTTGGTCGTGTAGGTATAAGTAAGGTCTACTGGAAACTTAACGGAAAAACGTTCGTTATTGTCTGTGACAGTAGAGTTCACTTTCACCTCATGATGCTTGTTGAAGTTTGGGTGTTGTGGAATGCAGAAGGTGCGCTGGAAATATTTGGCGAACAGGTCGGTTTTTTCCCTGTCACTATTAGCGGTAGAATTATCGTATGTGATTGTTCCGGTGTCAGAGTTTTCGCGGCAAATATGTTTAAAGGTTTTCCAAAAGATGGCGGGATTAGGTTTAAGGTGATCAAGATTTTTACAAAAGTTATTCCAGTTTTCTTTTTGTTTTGTTCTAATAAGACCTTGTAAGTTATTTCTTATTTTGTTAATTTGAGGCTTAACTAATAGGTTCCGCGTAATGATATATTCGCGGCGGAGTTTTCGTCTTGCAATAATTAGGGAGTGAATTTCGGGGGTGAGTTTCCAGGAGTTAGGTGTGTATTGTGACGGTTTTGTAGGAACTATATGTTGTATGGTTTTTGATATGGATGTGGAAATTTCTTAGTAATAGTGTTCGATGTCGTCTTTGGTATTTGCGAGTTTAAGGTAGTCAGGGAGGAGTGTATTTAGGGTTCGGTTAAATGACGGCCAATCAGTCTTTGAGATGTTAAAAAAGTTATTAGGGGTATCAGTGATTGCGGTTCTGGTGGAATTATTCCAATTGGGATTACTTAATTGAAAAGGTAAAGGGTTGTGATCTCGTTCGATGTTATCATATGCCCTGAAGTTGTGTATTAGATGTGCGATTGGTGGGGTAGCGATCAGTAGATCAATTACACTTTGTGTTCCATTGTGATGTGTATGTGTCGGTGAGTTGTTATTAATTACATTTAGGTTGTGTGTATGCACGAACTTTGCTAAAATTCTACCAGAAGTATTTGTAGTGTAACCTCGGAGTGTGGGGTGCGACGCGTTAAGGTCGCCAAGTAAAATTACATTGTTATATGTGCTAATAATGGAGTGGAGAAATGCGATGTCCGGGGTAGACTGGGGATATATATATATATATAGCAAAGAGGGTTATATCTGGTAGTGGCGTTAATTTGATTTTACAAAGTATCTGTTCGTGGTAGGTTGGTATGTTGTGGTCGATCAAGGTGATGTTCAAGTTCTGTTTGTAAAAAATTGCGATACCTCTGATGTTCGTGGTTTTTGGTTTTGAAATAATTTTATAATGGAGGAGTAGAAAGTAATTGTTATTGTTGAGTAGAGTTTCATTTATAGTAATAATAGAAGCATCTAGGTTAGTAGCCAATTCAAAAAGCTCGTATTTTTTATAATTATGTCCACCTTGAATATTAATGTGTAAGAAGGTAAAGAAGTTTTTGGTCTTACCTATTCGGATGATTCGGAGACTCCTTCACTGATGCGTTGTCCGAGGATATCGGGTGATAACCCTGGGATCCTCAAATACTCCTGAGCTGCTTTGCAAGACGCGATAAGAAACTGGTCGTTGTTAAGATTATCGTTGCCAGCAGCAATCATGACTTTAACGATAAAAGCTATTACATGTGATGGTCTTATTAATGATAGAGTGGCAGGTTTAGTTTTAGATGGGTCGAGTTCCTTACGTCGTGGCAGTGATGTTTGCTTTACAGTGTCAGCATAATTACGGGTCTGTTGTTGACTGCTAGTAGAAGGTTGGTTAACCGTGGTTGTTTTTTGAGGTAAAGATGGAAACTTGGCGGTAGGAACTGGAACAGGTTGCTCCCGTTGAGGCTTGGCAGATCTAGCCCTAATAGCGGTAACGAACTGGAACTTGGGACAACCACGGAAACATGCCGCATGTTGCCCTCCAAAATTGCTACACCTGGTATCATTTCTTTCCTTAGGGCAGTCGTTGACAGAATGTTCGCCTGAGCAACGAACACAACGTGGTTTGGCTGTGCAAGCGCTCTTGGTATGACCAAAACGCTGGCAGTTAAAACACTGTAAGATGTTATTGTCGGGGAAGTTAGGCTCCTCGACTCGAAAGCGACGGAACCACAGAATTATACCGTTTTTCAGGAAGGTGTTGGCTTGAGTGCTGTCAGTGATGTTGACTTTAATCAAAGGTGTGACCTGCTGAGTCTTTGCAGATTTTATCCTTGAAAAGTTGGAAAATTTGACTTCACGAAGGTTAAGTTCTTCGTCAATTTCTTGGTCCCGAGGTATCGTGAGGTATACCTCGGATGACTATGGTCTTCCTCGGGAATTCTGATGGTACCCGTTGCGTTAAGGGGATGCCACCAAAAGCATAAGTTGGCCATGCTTTAAGGAGAATGGTATAGTCCTTGGGATATTCTGTTTTAATAAGTATCCCTCCACGGGGAAGCCGACGTACGTTGTTGAATGTGACTGTTGGAAATAGCCGACGAAGTTCGGCAGCTATTTGCGGTTGTCGGAACGTGGCAGGAATACCTTCTACGATGACTGGAGGTGGTGCTTTAGTGGTGACTGAGCTAGAAGAAGAGGCACCTGGGTTAGCCGTGGGACGTGGTTCAGGGCATTTGCTTGGTTTAACCGAGCTCTTTGAGGATGCCGTGATAGTAGAGAGAGAATCGCTAGAGGTATTATGGTCATCATCTGTATACATGGCCGTGCTTGCGGCAGCAAGTAGCTTAAGACGCTCGGCGCTGGTAAGGGACGGACCCTGCGAATTCGCAAACCAAAACGCTATTGGCTACTTTTCAATCCTGCAGCACGGAATTTAAACGAAGAGAAAACTTCCTGCCAATGACGAACTACCATGCCTATCCCCTCCATAACCTCGCGTTACAAAGTTCCCTGCTATCCAAGGCACGGTTAGGGTAGATTATTCGGCGCCCTGGCCGTGAAAGTGGGTTTTCTCGGGGCACTCCCATTTCCCCCCACAGCAAAATTATTGGGTATGTCTATACCCAGCCCCTGAAAAGAGGTACGTTATCCTGTCTCGTATTATTCTTATATCTTTCTACACTCCATTACTTCATGTGTCGTCCCTCCCTTTCTCCTCCGACTTCGGTTTTCTCCAACATGACTCTATCCAACCATCCTCAAGACATTCTTCAGAAACAACCCAAATATCCATTTATTTATGGTTACGATCGTTGGAACACCTGAGCAACCTCGTGAGGTCCGCTGCATCTCACGTATCTGTCTTTGGCCATGCAATTGGTTTTTGTGTGTCCGAATCATTGACATTTAAAACATTGTAAAATAAGCTTGTGGTGTGTTTTCTCCGGTTCGATCGTGTGGTTTGTGAAGAATAGAAAGCAACCGTCTTGTAGTAGTTTGTCCTGGTCGTCTTTATTGTTCATGGTTACTTTGACTAGTGGCGTTCTTTGTTTTGCTTTAAAAGAGATAATTCGCTCTGATTGTGAAATGTCATAACCTTGTATTTTCAGTTCCTGAGCGATCTCGTTATCTTCGATGTCGAAATCGACACCTCTGATAACGACAATTAACTGTGGAGTGTTGTGTTTTGGTGTGTTGACAGTGGTTTTAACCCCAAAAGCATCCTTGAGCCAGTGGGCTAAAATGTGTTCGAATTCATTAAACAGGATGCCCGGGTAATAAGCCCTCAGATGTTTTTCGATCTGACGGATGCATGTCGTGTTGTTTATTCCTTCAATAAACAGAGTTGGGATTCTGTTTTGAGGAATGTTGTGTGATTGTATTTTTGAGACAGTGGTGGTGTTTTTAGTGTTATCAGTGTCGTTGCTGGTGTTTTCAGATTCGTGTTTCATTAGACCTATTAGAGTTACTAGCGTAATTAGTATTAGAGTTAGTAGCGTTGGTAATATTATTAGTTAGTGGCGTTGTAAATGTTACAATTAGTGGCATTATAAGTATGATGGTTAGTGGCGTTATTATTGCTAGACTTTATATATTTACAAAACATTCATTAGACCTCTAATAGAATATGGAGCCATGGTAACATGCAAAATTAAGAACGAATTACTACTATTACAAAGACACAAAAATCGAGTTATACGACTCGCACACCGCCTGCCACTTTACACAACAGCTGAATATGTTCAGAAACACATTGAAATCTTGCAAATTTCCAAACGATTCATTAAACTAGCTACCAAATCCTATAAAAAAAAAAAACCCACTCATCGTAACGCATTCGCTTCTGACTTCAAAAACATAGCAGCTACTCCTAAATCCTAGTGTAAATATTTATCTCCATATAATATTATCCTCAATCAGTCTAACACAACGTAATTCTTGTTTCAATTTTTTTACTATATATAAGTAACACTTTACTTTCCGGCATCAAGATTTACCTACCTTTTATTTACTTAACCGTCATTTTTCCCACAAATGTTGGCTCTAAGCTTTGTTGACACTGAGTGGAATAAAGGTTCTTCCTCATCTTCCAGTATCTTATGCTGTCACTTATTTCTGTACAATATATTGTACTTTGAGCCAATGACATACAATTTTTAACTGTAACTACTAGCTTTGCAGCATGGTGCATCTTCTGAGGCTGCACTCCATTTGAATTCAGAATTTAATCTTAACGATACCAAGTGATTACGAGTCATTCTTCCAAAAAATCTAGTTCACGAGATTGAGTCCGTATTTGGCCCCACAAATATCGTGTACTATTTTTGGTGCTCCAGCCTTTATAAGCCAAAACAAGAGACGGTAATAAAGACATTGAGTACTGGGGTTCTTTCCTTTCTCAAAGAATCGACTTCCTTTGTGGAACTGAAAATTTAAGACTCGCTCCTGTACTTGGTGAACCATTACTGATTAAGTTTTGGTCTGTCTTGTCTTCTATAGAAATCTGAATGAGAGGTGCTAAGAACTGTTTAATCAAAAACTTTTCAGTGGCAGAAACAAGTGATGATATAACCTGAGAAATTTAGCCCACAAATTGAAGTTCTGCAAGGAATTGTATTAAGTCCTATTGTATTCTATGTACTTCGGAAATACCATGTCCGAAACTTCTTAATGCCAATATTAATATTGCCCAGTATGCCAATGATATAACGTACTGGGTGACAAATTACTCTTGTTTAATATCAATTAAAAATGTACGATTAGCATTATTGAAATTCGAGTTATGGTGTAATTTGTGGCGAATGTATCTAAATCCAGACACAATAAAGTTCATTGTGTTCTGTAGGAAAAACTGACATCACTAAAAATATTAGAAGCATTAAAGGGTGTAACTTAAAAATTATAATAAAGAAATAGAAAAAGTAGAAAAATTTATTTTACGTGTCCTTTAGAACAGAACACTGGACTGAAGGGACCATTTGGTTAAAAATGTTGGACGATAGTTGCTATACTGAAATCAAATATTGCTAATTATAACGGATGTTCTAGTAAGACTATTGTTAAAATTCGTAATCTATTGAAATTTTTAATTGCTCATGCTGGGATGGCGGGGTCGAACATAAGATGAAATTGTTACAATGTTTGCAAAATTATATATTATAAGAATGGCAACCAGATTTTCCATTGATTTCTTTATAAGGAATACTATGCCAACAATATCAAATCATTTTAAAAAAATATTCCAATTAAATATTATAATAAGGACAATTTGGTTATTATCAAAGAATTGTAAAGAAAAAATACTTTGAAAAGACTAAATAAATGACTCGTTTGAGTTTTATTGTTGTTAATATAAGTATAAATTTATTCTGATATAAGACAAGTATTAAAATAGTAGTTTTCAATTCTAGAATCCAGAATAACTTAAAACAATTATCATTTACAGTTGTTAAATAGTAGCGCTGAGTTAGTATAAGCATTGCACGAACTGCAGGTAGAACGTTCATACTTTATACCACCAAGTAAATTAGAGAAACTATTAAATGAAGTTGAAAGAAAATTGCATCCACACAAGAGAATTACATGTACATGAACTGATGTGAAGACAGCCAGCAGTGAGGGATATGCTAAGAATGTTTATAGATACCTGAGAAAGGAGCTGACAGGATGTTTAGATTATATGAAATCATACCGTCACCATTAGCATTAGCAGAGTTAAGTGATGAACGTATTTATGTGCTAAATTGTTTAGAACGACCCATTAGAGTATGTGACCCTAGTTTAGCAATTTGTACGGTTCCCATTACGGCTTGAGCTATGGAATATTTGCCGAAATTAAAGATAATCGAATTATCTCAAAAGAAAATTATCCATAAACAGTTTTACTCTGGAAAGACCCCAGGAACTTCGTTATTTTATGTGAAAGATGAACTTGCCTAATTGGTAGTAAGCCTTAAATCAAATGCAGATCAGTTTGATTATCGAAATAAAGTAATTAAACTAAAGAACAGTAGATATCTTAAATTATCTAAAAATTGGTCTGCTCATAGCCAAGGAATTACATTAGTCTTTAGTTTTAGTAGTAGAATGAAATATACAGGAATTCCGTTAAATATAAGAGTACCTGATTGGTAAGAATATTGATTATAAGAGTCGAAATTAATTCAGAACATAAACGTAGATTCAGATATTAAAAGACTGTCCAAAATATTGGATGAAATCCGAAACCTGACCCCGTTGGAGAGTAGGGTTAAGTATCAAGAAATTTCAACAACATATAAATCACTTGAGAGCTACATCAGTAGTAAGTAGGTTAGATAAATGGATGTTGATTAATTCAGTTAACGTTATGCTTAGTAGTACTACTAGTAAGTGTGGTGTTATATACAGTACGTGAAAGATTGGTTTTAATGACATTTTGAAAGTTAGATGGGCTGTGTAAAAATAAAAATAAAATTAGCACAGACCCAGGCAACAATAGAGTTGTCTTACTTGGTTAGAGGCCACCGAAGTGTTTAAATTATGTGATTATAACCCATTTAATTAGGATACAGAGTGATTGTATAATAGCTGATATCAAAATTCAGTTAGTTTAACCAATTGGAGAGGTTAGCTGATTATAAAATTAATATATAGATAAAAATTATTAGGAAAATAAATAAGATGTATGTGATAGAGAATGTTCGAGAACTCAAATGAAGAGTTTGAGTCAAATGTCCGAGAATAGAAGATTAATTATCTACAAGAGAAGTGATGAAATATCACCTCAGAAGTAAATCAGTGACAGATAAAAAGGAAACTAACATTACGACAGTACGAGTGTTCAAGAAAAACAATGTGAACAGAGAAGTGTTGAGTGAAAAACAGAAGTGCGTTGGTTTGCTTACAGCAAAACCACTTTGGGGCTATCTGTTGAGCCGACCGAGAGGAATCGGGCCCTTAATTTTAGCGTTACAAATTCGTAGACTTACCCCTGTACCAGCGTGGGAGTTATAAACAGAAGTATGAAATATGTATCAAATATTGAAGTGTGCGACTGTCATAAGTCCAAAAAGAAGTCCAAATGGTTCAAAAAGTTGTTAGTGACTCGATATACTATAATGAAGCATAGTTAAAGCTGTTATAGATCCCTTAAATCAAGTAAAATTATTACAGGAGAACTAACACAATAATAGTAGAGATAGAAGGTAAATATTCCCTCAAAGAACTATCTTGGACTGTTCTACCACTTAGACCGATAATTATTGCTAGAAAGCTCCAGTTTCAAAGGAAAAACAATATGAAGATGAAAGACTTGTAGGTTGGTGTGCCACCTATCTTCATGAACTGACTTGGAAAGACTGTGTGCATGATTTTTTTCAAATAATAGCTCCATATAAGGACGTGTGTCAAATTCTTGATTAAGTGTGCACGAAGTATTTAGAAAAGAAATTAATTATTAAAGTAATGGGAGTAACGTGTATAAATTTAGAGAACCATGTAAGAGGATGAGAATCGATGACCCGGTTATGTGTATTTACTATGCGTATCCACGTGAACATTGTGCAAAATGGCCTTATGATTGTGTTGTTAATAGCAACGAGACAATATTGCAACATTTCTGACAAGAATTTCAAGGAAGGCACAAGAAGTATATATTAATAAAAGAAAAAAAGTCAATCATTTATGTTGAAACTGAAGCTACTGTGATATTTTTAATTTTATGAATTTTCCTTTGTTTAATATGGAATAGTATATAGTTAAATGTTTCAGTTGAGAGATATGTAATTTTATGTTACTATAATCAATATTAATAAGTAGATATTTTAACAGATGTTAACAGACATAATATTAATGGAAGAACAGCAAACGATGACCGATGTGTAAATGAAAGGATGGAAACAAAGAGCTCTGGCGATGAAATGTTCATTAAGGAATTTTTTTCTTTTAAGAGGTGAGAAGTGAGGCATCACTAGATATCTCAAATAATTATTAAAGTAACGAGGAAGTAATGAAGTATAACAAAATATGTTTACAAAGCAATGTTTTTACAATATTGACAACTAAACATATTACGTAAGTTGTCGCCATGTGATCAAATTACTTCTAGTTTAACAAGAACTGACGCTAACAAGGTAAAGAATAGTTAATTAAGACATTCGGAAAAGCCGTCAATAGACTTGTGCTGCATATTTAGAATGGAAGAACTAGATGCTCTCAATGTTAAAAGATGGTATGAAACTTTGAGATATGTTATGAGATAATATTTATTAAGTAGGCAGGAGTGAAACATATATATCAATCAAATGTAATAAGGAGGGTAATACAGTGAGATATGGATACAGAAGTATTTAAAAACACTTGTTTGTGTTTATATATTTTAAATTATTATATAACTAAGATCAGTTAAAAGAAGAATGTTGAGCAATTTTCTGCTGTATGTTTAGAAAATAACAAACTGACACTACCAATGTCAGTAAAAAGGATATGCAAGCTATGAACACTGCATTACCGAACCAGAACTAAGAAGAATCTTTGAGAACTTGACGACAGTTGGGGCTAATGATCAGAAAGAACAATAACTGTGGAGCTTTACATTTACAAAACAGGAAGGCAGCCTGCACTATGATAGAATATTGATGCGAGAGAAAGAGTTTGACTATACACCGTCACTAGTTGTGACCATTGCATATTCAGAGTTGTTTTTGTCATTAGTTGTTGCCCACGATCATAATACAAGTGATCAACTTTGTATCAGAACTACTTGCGGGTAGTTGTACATACTATTTGATGGATCGTGAGGAAATATTCGAATGAAACTTCATGTAACAGCCGAAAAATATGCTCTCCCGTGACAAAAGTTGTTTCCAGACTAAACGAGTTCTCCTCAACAACAGAAATTCTTACAATTGTCCACAAAGCACTCTCTCGTGAGAAAGAAATAGCCTGTAGGCTCTACACAAGTTCTCGACACTTCTTTCACGTGTCCAGTGCCTTAATGAGACATTTTCTCGTAAGAACTCTTTGTAACTATTCTAATGCCATAATTCTTAAACATTGGTCATCACATTAAATACTATAGTGTTAAATGAATATTTAGTAAAAGTGTTAAGAAAAGTTAAAAAGTTAATCTGTTTGAAAAGATGTAACTATGTATGTTGGATGTAACTATAAAGTATATGAAAACATGAATGAATTCTTACTCTGAAATTTCTTTTATTATACCTTTTAAAGCATAAAGTATGCGTTCCATTTGCCCAGTACATTTTTATGTAAAATAAATAAATCTTATGACAGGTAGTATTTGAAGCTCCAAAAACTAACCACAACCCAACCAACCACTCAGCCTGCCTAATGTTACTAAAACAAGCAACAAAATAAATATGGCAACCACATAAAGAAATCATAGAAATGATTAAAGAAAGAAGGAATCTGTGAAGACAATTCATACAAAATAGAAATCCAGCACTAAAAACCTGTATAAACACTGAGAGTTTCGAGATCTAAAACAAGACAGTTGAAACAGCATTTGTTCCCAACTAAACTAGAAAACTGCCTTAAAGCTATTCTGAACATACCTAAAACGATTCATAAACACTGGAAAACCAAACAATGAATACCTGCCACTAAAAACTCCCAACAAACAGGCACATATGAACTCTTGAAATGGAGGAGGTATTCAAAGAACATTTTCAAAGACGTTTAAAATACACCACGAAGGGGACATGAATACATTTGAATAGAAAAATCAGCTTTATATGATTAAACAAAAATTATGTATACACCGAAATTCCCAGTAAATACAAAAATTATATCAACAAAGTTTGATTGTACAGAATATCGAATTGTATAATACCTCCCCAAAACCATAACAGAAATGGAAGTTTAATAAAACTATAACAGAAATGGAAGTTTAAACTAGTCATAAAAAGAAGGCACTCGGAGATTATATGAACATTTATCATTGATTTCTGGATATATCTAAGTTTTTAGACGCATGCAAGAGTCTTTGTTCCGTAAGAAGAAAAGCCAGTAAATAAACCAAACAGTTACTAACTGATTAGTCTAACCATGTGTATCAGAAAAATTCTCAAAAGAATAATTAGTGATAGATTTTTAAATAACTTCTAAATTACCCGAGATTCACAATGCACTTTGAAACCTGCTGCAGACTGGTCACAGAGACCACACGTTGGTGCATAAGTCCTAGACAAAAGAAAATAGTGGGTTTAAACTGTAACCAATCTGTAGCGAAGTTAGAACATCTTTTTCTTCTAATAAAAAGACATCTAAAGTACAATAGATTGTTGTATCTGAAAAAGCTTGTTTTCACGTTAGTCGTTCCAAGTCCACTGCCAACAGGCGACGAGCAGATCTTTGAATGCAGGACCACAGTCTTGTGCATGGAACAGGAACAGCAGTGATAGCACCAGTCTTTGCTGTGATGTAAGCGAGCTTCTTCCCTCGAATATTGTTGCATGCAATACAAATGAACAAGATAGAAGTAAATGTTAAAGAGAACTTTTCGAGCATGTATAAATAGTACAACTTCAGCATTGCTTAACTCCTAGTAATTCAAGGCAAGAAAAATGGTGTACACTTTGGAAGTTTACACAGAAACTGTAGAGGGAATTCTGTGTGCAACCATGACAGAGCCCACAGTCACCTGATTTTGAACCATCTGTATAAACAGGAATGGAAGGATGTTTCGAAAGATCTTTAGCAAATAAAAGATGATACTTTCAATTGCGTTTTTCAGATGACCGAAAGAAAAGTCACATTTGTGGATGGTAATAATCCATGGTGGGGTGACATGACCAGAAGATACTGTGGTGTCATCCAAAGAAGGCCCATTTCATCCAAATGTATCCGGATACCCAGGATAAAAGGAACGATTGCAGTTCGTCTGTTCTGAAAACATAACGTCGGGTTGGATTCTGTGGTAAGGGTCAACGTTTTGAAGCATATAGCAAAGCCAGGTGCTAATGGCATCAGTCAAGAAGTGGTTTATGAGACTCTGTGTACTAACTCTTTACTAAGGAGGTGCTGAAAGCCCTGTGATGATGACCTGGGTATAGCATCTTCACAACCGAGGCCATAGAGCTGTAGAGTATAGTCGAGCTTAAGCAAATGGAAGATGTTTATTACTCTTGTACATTTCACTCATAACTGCTTGATGTGTGGTATAAAGGTAAGCTTCCGTTAAAGATAAACTACAATAACTTTGTATCAGAGACCACAAGAACTACAAATTCTCAAAGTCAATGCTTGGGATTGGGGTGAATACCCTTATGGCAATAAAAGTGCATGAAAATGGTTTCAGAGAGAGAAAGAAACTGAATCCTTTTCCTGGGGTTCTTTTCCGTCATTCGATAAACATCTGAATGAAAAGAGGTGAATCACTGTGACTATGTCTTGTTAGCTGAGAAAGTGGAGGTTCAAGCAGAAGTGACAGACACTTGCTGAAAGTTTTCTGGGTTGCAGGTACTTCCTGGCTATCAGAAAGCAAGATCGAAATTGAAACAGAATTACACTGAAAACTAAACATCAAATTTTTTCCCCATATGACTTCAGAACTTGTAGTAGAAGAGATAGTGGTTGTGAATTTAATCCAAGATTTCTTCTGGCTTTGAAGTCTTACCTGCCAAACATGTGCACGGGACCACTGAGAAGCAATGCAATTAGAAAGTGTGGGATACATAAAAAGCAGCAACTTTGTTGGGCTTACAGAAGTCATCACGACCTGATGGTCTAACAGTTGAATTTTATAGATAATTTTGACCGATATTAGGAAAAACTTTGTTAAAATGTTAAACGTATCCATAGCAAATAAATTTCCATCAATTTTTGGGCAAGGAATTTTTGGAACGTTTCGGAACGTTTGTTCCGAAAATCAAAGAAGAAAAGAATTACTCGATGTCCAAGCGAAGCACTATCAAGCTCGGACCAACTCGGTCTCCTCCAGGAAGAACGTTCTTCATTTAGTGAACCTGAACGAGACAACATGCCAATTTCTGACGTTAGTGATAATAGTTCATGCAATTCCCAGCAAGACAACACTACCATCCTAGAAGCAGCCGAATTTCCCGAACTACCGTGCAACTCTATATCTCACAATACCTCGACCCCGCCAAGAATGCTACAGATCCCTCTGCCAATCCGCAAACTCAACCAATGTTACCACCAGCCGTCATTATAGAGGTCATCCCCCCCCCACAGCAAGAATTCCCGAAATCGCCAGTGAACTTAAAAAATTATTATCCCACGTTATTTTCAAAGAACTAAGGCGTCTCCCCATGGGAGGTGTTATTATCAAATGTGCTCATCCCCACAGCTATGGAACAATTCTCAAACCGTGGAGAAGTAATGCCTTTAACGGTGCAAGCATATCAACTCGCGTCCCAGCAAACCAGCTGCCAGGCAAAGAAATTGTCATCCGGAGTGTCCCGTTCGACACTACCTTAGAGGAAATTAAGGAAGAACTCGAAACAAAAGGGATTGCAATCCACAAAATCAACCGTATCAAGTCACCCAAAACTGGCCTACCCACACCATTAGTAAACATCAACATCCCCAATGTAAAATTGCTGAAAAAATACTGTCATCAGGTGTCATCTTGTACTACAACCATCACCAAGTAGAAAAAGTGAGAAACAGTACCCCAAGAGTCATCCAGTGCTTCAAATGCCAACGATTTGGGCACACCGCGTCAGCATGCAGATCACTAGTCCGCTGTGTCAGATGCAGCGGCTCACATCAAGTTTCTGCATGCCTCTACGAAAGAGAGGCCACCCAATGCGCTAATTGTAAAGGACCTCATGCCTTATCGTATCGTGGTTGTCCCACATTTCAAGCTGCCCTTCATACACAACAACTGTCACGTGCCACACCACAAATCTGCACCAACTCCATGAAATCCATCCGATTTGCCTCACCATTAGTTCCTGATCTCAATGACAATCTACCTTCCAAGAAAGGTCCAACTCTTGTACACGTACCGAACCTCATAACTAATAAAACCTATGCGGAGGCAACTAATGGAAATGACAGTAATGATCAAAGTTCTATTGTAAAACAGTTCTACGACACTATCCAAATAGTAGTGGTTTCATCACCGAAGTCTTGAACGAACTATATGAGGACAGATTCGATGCGGACACTGTAGCCCTTCGAGTCTGCAAGAGTGCCAATCAATACCTCGGTACTGATTCAGCCATAAACTCTGTTCGACTTGGCATCCAACTCGAACGAGCTAAGAAAAAAGCGTAAGCAACAAGAAAAATCCTTCCTGGACGATGCGTTCTTCCTAATTTTTCCTTTACTTTCTTGCATTTAAAAGTATAAATGGTTAACTTAATCCTTGTTAATATTCGTGGAGGTTTAAATCATAAAAAGTATGAAATTTTCCAACAACTAACAAGAACTAAAACGGATATCCTATTTTTAAATGAAACCTTACTCAAAGATAAGACTAATTTTAGTATTCCTGGCTATGATATGAAATACCTACATCTTAACCATAATAACCGAGGTATTGCAATACTATACCTCAACTTTGGTAATTTTTTTCCCTAAACCTAATTATACTTCTGACAACGAACTTATCATATGCCAAATTCAAACCTCATCTAGTCCTATTACACTAATTGCTATATACGTCTTCCCCCTCCCCAAACAAAAACCGATATTACCACACAACAGATATACAATTCATTTCCAAACTCGATTATCATTGGTGACCTCAACAGTAAACACACCGACATTAACTGCCAAACAACCGTAACGGAACCATTTTACATCAATTCATTGTCACCTTAAACAATAATCAAGCCACCCACATGCAGAATAATGGCAACGAAGATATCCTTGATTTAGTAATAGCCCCCCAGTAGACAGTCTCTACACTTAACCAATTTCTAAGTTCTTATCGACATCGGTAGTGACCACTACCCAATCTACATACAAATTTTCCGAACCTCCCACCGAAAACAAACACCCGACCACCTCTGCCCGATTACTTTCATGTTGACTGAACCCAATTTAACAACCATATCGAAAAAGATACCTCTAGTTAAGACAGTCACCACGTGCGAAGCGGACATAGATGAGTATGCAACCCAAATCGCCAATGCCATTAAACAAGCCATGCTAAATACCATACCTACTACGATTTTCAGTACCAACCCCAACTCTTGAAAAATTAACCCTGACTTACACAAAGCAATTATTCAAAGACGCCGACTACGGCGACAGTTCATATCTTCTCGCAATCCAGCCATAAAAACCCAGATCAACAACACCAATAACAAAATCAAAGCCTTGATTAAAACACTCCAAACCCAGAATTGGAACAACTATGTAATACATCATGTATAACAATATTTTAGCAACCTCCGATCCCGATAAAGCTAAACTATTTGATTAATATTTTACAAATAGCTTTGTCACCCTAACATCTCATCCTTCGACCAATCTCTCAATCTCCGAACTACCCAAACCGTGAAATCAAACCCAGCTATGTTCTCCCCCCGATTTCCCATTAACCTTAAGCTAAACTATCACCCCAACTCTTACTACACTCGACCCATAACACTGACAGAAATCAAACTTATACTTAAAAAATTAAAAACAAAGCCCCTGTACCTGACCGCATTAGTAACCAAGTTCTTAAAAACCTGTCCGATACTAACCTTTCTCATCTGGTTTCAATCTTCAATCTATCTCTGTTCTCAGGACACTATCCAAACCTATGGAAATCTGCTTTAATTAAAGTCATACCGAAAAGATAAAGATCTTTCGATTCCGAATAATTACCGACCGATCAGTCTCCTTAACACTCTAGGAAAACTTATGGAAAATTTATCACCAATAGAATCAATTGCTACCTCGAGACAAACAACCTAATCAGCGAAAACAAAAACTCTGGTAGGAAAAACAGGCAAACCACTGACCACCTCGCACGTCTCACAGAATCAGTATTCAAAGGATTTAACAGGAAACAAATAACTCGCTACCTTCCTAGATGTGCAAAAAGCATTTGACTCTGTCTGGCATGATGGCCTTCGCCTGACAATCTTAACCATCCGCATCCCTCTTATCTTAGTCCGCTGGATATCCAGCTTTCTCACCAATCTTAAAGCAAGTATCAAGATAAACAACTCGATCTCACACCTATTCAGTTTTAACGCAGGCGTTCCCCAAGGTTCTGTACTCAGTCCAATACTATACAATATATATGTTAAGGACATACCATTTACCTCACTAAACTCAACCCTCATCTCAAAATATGCAAACGATATCGCTATTTGGAGCACCTCATGCAATCCCCATACTGCAGCCTCACGAGTTCAAGCAACCCTGTATACAGTATCCCAATGGTGTAATAAATAGCGTGTAATCTTAAACCCCTCAAAATCGCAAGCTATAGCCTTCCATAGAAATGTTAACAAGTATAGGAAAAAATGAAAAAACATTAAACTCAACCTCAATAATACTGACATTCTTTCTACAAAGCTATAACTTTTCTAGTTCTTACCCTAACTCACAACATTTTCTGAACCCCACACTTTCAGAAAACCGCCAAACGAGCAAGTAAAAGAATCTTTTTTTCTTAAACGTATCAGTGGACCCAACAAAGGATTTCCCAAAACCATTATCACTATATTTAAAGCATTTATTAGATCCTTGTTCGAATATGGTAATCCAACCACATGTAACATGACTGAAAGACAATATACATTACTACAAAACGTGCAAAACCGCGTCATTAAAATTGCTTACCGTCTCCCCAACTACACTCCTTCAAGCTACCTCAATTCCCTAACGCAACTATCACCAATTGGGACCGATTCACCAAACTCTCCGAACGCTATTATACCAAAGCTTATGATGGAAACCTCCAAACACGTCAGTTATTTCAAATAGCAGATACACCTCATACCTGGACGAAGTACACTTCACCTTTAAATTGGACTATTTAACCATAGTGACCAACACTAACCAGTGATGATAGAACATATTATATAGTGTATACATGCCATTTATACTTTTTACATTCCAGGTTGGGCACTGGGTGGGTATTTTTTTTCGGCGCCCACCCAGTGAAAGTGGTTTCTCCGGGTACTCTGGTTTCCCTCACATCAAATATTTTGCCATTGGATTAATAGATCCCAGGCACCCTGGCCCTGAAAGGATCTTCTATCTCTACTCCCTTCTCTATCCACCCCCCCCTCTATTCCCTTTCTCTCCAAACACTAGTCTCTCTATAACGCTATCCCTTTAAATCTCTCTCACTCTCTATATCTATCTACCTATCTCTCTCTCTCTCCCTCTCCCACTGCTCATGTCTCTCTCTACGTTACTGGTCCGAAGAAGAATGTACGACCCGCTATAGCATTGGTCTCCCTACTCGTGATCAAACTTTCCGACCAAAGCCTACCAGTCCAGCTCTCCCGCTCCTCAACCCTCAACTACCATATATCATAGTTACATCCTGACACACAACAGTCAAATTGGTCTCCCTTTCTACATGACACGTCCAACCTAAGTTCCTAGTAAATTATATCAAAAAAAATTTATGGTACAGAGAATCGAATTATGTAACACCTCCCCAAAAATATAACGGAAATGAATATTTAAACTAGTCATAAGGTCACCAAAAGAAGATGGCATACAAGATATCCTCCTAAAAACGAAATGACACTGAGATTATATGAACATTTATCAGAAATATTCAATTTATCACTTATTTCTGGATATACGCCAGTTTCTTAGATGCAAGCAATAGCTTGTTACAAGAATAGAAAATCCAGCAAATAAACCAAAGAGTTACTGTCTGATTAGCCTAACCAGCTGTATAAGAAACATTGTCGGAAGAATAATAAGTAAAATTTTAGACATACTTAGAAATAACTTCAGAAATTCGTAATCGATTTAGAAAATTGACAGTTTACATATCACCTGGTAAGATAAACAGAAACAATTCTCCATAGTTTAAATAAAACGACTGCACTGTTGCCTGCTTTCTCGATATAAAAAAAAAATCGATTTAGAATTGCATAATGAAGTAATAAACCACATGAAAGAAATTGAACTACGCCAGGGAATTATTTGCTGGTGATGTAACTTCCTGATAAATAGCCCACTAAATGTAAAGGGAGCCTCATCAAAGCCATTAATATCAGAGGCTGGCCTTCCAATGGGAAGGGTCGTTAGTCCTATTCTATTCATTTATATGAGTAATAGATCATCAAAAGACCAAAATTACGCATCACAATTCGAGTATGATATAGCAGTATGGGAAAGTGCACAGTTACAAAAATCCTAAAACCTTTCAATAAGTTGGTAGATTACTGCCCAAAATATCAAATAAAAATAAACCCTGTTAAAAACCAAGCAACGGTATTTACAATACAAAACATACATAAAAAAAACCTCCAAAACTGCATATGAACGAAACACATCTGCAGACTTTGCCAAGATTCCTAACACTTATCTGACGTTAACTTCGTACAATGTGGACGATACATTGGTGCATCAGTCCCAGACAAAAGAAAATAGTGGGTTAAAAACTGTAACCATTGCACAGCCGAGGTTGAACAACTTCCTTCTTCTAATTCTTATGGAAAAAAGACAGCCAAAGTCCAATGGCTAGTTTTAGCTTGTTTTCACGTTACTCGCACCAAGTCCACTGCCAACAGGCGCCGAGCAGACTCTTGAATACAGGACCACAGTCTATGTATGGAACAGGCACAGCAGTGACAGCACCAGAACAGACATATTTTGCTGTGATGTAAAGGAGCTTGTTCTCTCCAATATCATCATTACATGGGATCCAAAAGAACTACATAGAAGTAGATGTTAGAGAAATAGGTCAGTCTATAATAGGGTGAGAACTAAGCTGAAACAATTCCAGGCCCAATTGAGAACTGCTCTAGTATATATAAATAGTACTACTTGGGCATTGCTTAGGTTCTATGTAATCCAAGGCAAGAGAAATGGTGTACCATTTGACAGTGAACACAGAACCTGAAGAGGGATTTTGTGTGCAACTTCTAAACTACATAAAATCATGACAGAGCCCGCAGAGTCACCTGATTTTGAACCATCTGTAGAAACGGGAATAGAAGGATGGTTTGAAAGATCTTTAGCAAATAAAAGATAATACTTTCAATTAGAAGTGTCTGTTTTTTTTTTCAGATGACTGAAAGGAAGGACACATTTGTGGATAGTAATAATCCATGGTGGGGTGAGATGACCAGGGGATACTGCAGTGTCATCCAAACAAGGCCGAACGCATCCAAATGTACCTGGATACCAAGGCCAAAAGGAACAATAGCAGATCGTATGTTCTGAAAACACAACCCTGAGTTGGAATCTGTGGAAAGGGTGAACGTTTTAAAGCATACAGCAAAGGCAATTGCTAATTGCAAAGGTCTAGAAGAGGTTTATGAGGCTCTTTTTACTAACTCTTGATTGGGAAAGTGCTGAAAGCCCTGTGCATAGCTGAAGCCTGTGATGATGACCTGGGTGTAGCATCTTCACGACCGAGGCCGTAGCAGAGCCATAGACTATAGTCGAGCTTAACCAAATGAAAGCATGATATATCATTAACATAGAACAATTATCCACAACCAAAGAGTTGGAAGATGTTTATTTCTCTTGTACATTTCACTTATAGCTGCTTGATGTGTGGTATAAATGTCAGTTTACATTAAAGATAAACCACAATAACTTTGTATGGGAAACCAGAAGAACTGCAACTTCTCAAATGACAAAGCTTGGGATTGAGGTGAATACACTGATGGCAATAAAAGTTCATGCAAATGGTTTCGGAGAGAGAAAGGTTATAACCGTTTGGTGTGGTTCATTTCCGTAACTGACTTATTGTAATCAGTAGCTGCCATTCGATAAACCTCTGAATGGAAATAGGTAATCACTGTGCATGAGTTTTGTTGGCTGAGAAAGTGGAGGATCAAGCAGAAGTACCAGATACTTGCTGAAAGTTCTCGGAGTTGCAGGAACTTCCTGGCCATCAGAAAGCAAGATTGTAAGGGGGACAGAATTATACTGATAAGTAAACATGAAAATCTTGTCCCATATGACTTTGGAACTTGTAGTAGAAGAGATGGTGGTTGTGAATATAATCCAAGATTCCTTGTGGCTTTGAAGTCTTACCTGCTAAGCAATGCAATTTGAAAGTGTGGGATACATAGAAAGGTATTTTAGGCCCTTTTTAGCTTTTTTTCGTACCATGTGACAGGCAAGATTTCACCATGGACAAGGACATGTCGAGGTATTAAAAATATATTAAGCAACTGCATGGATAATATAGTCAGATACTGCTGCCACGCAATGGTCTAATGATGGCTTACAGATGACTGCAGCATCAAATTTAATGAGAGAATTAAAACAGGGCGAGATGGCTTGTTCCTGCTTCCATCTGTGCAAGTAGGTCAGGTAGCACTGCCCATGGCCAGTATATCTCAAAATCAAAGAAAATGATCAGTACCCAGTGGGTTACTGTCAGCCTTAACGAAAAGTGGTAAAATATTGTAGGGGAGCAGATTGAGAGATTAATATGAATAAAGGACTAACTTGGTGCATGACACTAAGTATAAGAACCAGTAATGAAGAGAGAAAGGTTTTGATGTAAGAGCACTTCCTCAGAGGGGTTATTTCTGTTAAAGTAACCCAGGATTAAAAAAGAAAGACAGCAACTGAGAGCATCAATGTCTGATTGATCAGAGGTCTTTCCAGGAGATATATGTAGAGAAAAACAGTAACTGTGTGACCCAAGGAAACATGAATGGCTACAGCCTCCAAGGGTGTGTCGAGTGACAAAGTACAGGGCAGGCACATACGTCCTGATTGATAAGCAGTACCATTCCTCCTCACACTTCAAACGACTAGTCATTTCTGTACAAAAAATTGTTGATGGGTGACTATCAGTACGTTTTAGAAGTGTTTTGTGTCAAAAAAGGCACAGAGAATGATAGGAATAAATAAGCACGTTGATAAAATCAAAGTTAATATAAAAACTTCGACAGTTTCACTGCATCAAAACGGCCATTTTTATTTACATGGAGAAGAATTAGGTGGACACCTCTTCTGTTATTGATGACATCTCTTCTCTTTATTCTCTTTATTGAAAGGAGGTCTATCAACTTTCATGGATCCCATCCTGCATTGAGTGGGCGGGTCTCTGTCATTAAAAGAAGATTCCAGCAACTGAGAGAATGATCGAATAATTGTTCTACATCTCTGAGATGGAGAAGGAGATGAATCAGAGAAAATACCCAAACCTGGAATGAAAGGAAGTGGATCTGGAGATCTGATGAAAGAATTTTTAGGGACAGGGATGAGTGTTGACTTTGATTCATAAACTGTCTTAATAATGGAAGGTAAAACACTTTTAACATAGTTTGAGAATGATTTATTTGAAGACACTCCCATTGTAACAGTGGAATGAAGTGAAACAACACATGTCTGAGATCGAGTGATAGACAGTAACTTTCGAGCCTTGTGTCAACCATTGTATATCTTCTTCTTCCAACCACCTAGGGCATAAACAAAAGTAAGACCGCTGAAACCTCTACAATTAACACAATGAGGATCTATTTCACACTCATGGGCATCGAGATCCTTGGCATTTCAATGAGAACATGTCAAAGAACCACGACATGAACTGCTTAAATTGGAAACATCTGAGACAGTTTCGAATATGTGGCCATACTTGGTTGCAGGTGGACATAGTGATGTAAATATTAAAATTAGTATATTAATCGGTATCATAATTCTATCTTTGCAAGTGGAGATGCATCTCATAGCAGAACATAACCGGTGAAATAAGCTAGGATCTCTGACTCGGAGATGTTCTTAAATATCTCTAATAATAAAACTTCATGACGAATTCAAAGTAGCTGATGAGTAAGACCAATGGGTATGTCCCCAATGACCCTCAAAAACAAGAGGAGTTCACTGTATTTGCAAGTGGATGCTTCCTCCACTATGTCACAAGAACAAAGCCTTTGATTGACTAAGGAGAGCCAGCAAAAGTATCTTTTCTTTCTAAATAAAAAAGGGAGACATTTGCCCAAAATATTTGCTAAACAATGTAGTATCAGAAATTGAGGTACATGTGTTCAGTAAATTGAACATTGCTGCTCAGAATTTTTAAGATGTGGTCATTTACCCAAATCCTGATTTTCATTATTTTTTCATAAAATTGATTCGGAGGATCACACTAAAGAAAGAATGTTTCAGTGCCCACTGACCCCACCCACCATGGAGTCCTATGAGTGGATGCACTACACTGCCAAAATGGGACAATGCAGCAATGCCAGAGTTTTGTGAGCACTATACCCAAATACCAGTATAAGATAAATTATCTACAACACCAGTTGAGAACATTCAACACTGGTACTGGGTCGATCCTACGTGATTGACCCTGGGAGTGGCACCCAAAGCTGCCTGTCTACAGGAATTGAAAACCAGAGTGGTGCATTAGGGTTGAACTCCTCAACCTTCAACTTGTCATCAAGTACAACAAACATGTGTGAGGGTATTTAGAACCTGGAGGAGGTAAACTGGAAGGACGAAACCCTCTCAAGGAGGTTCCCTCGCACATACAGGAATCAACACCAACGGGAGGAAGAAACAGAGAACATTCAACACTGGTACTGGGTCGATCCTACGTGATTGACCCTGGGAGTGGCACCCAAAGCTGCCTGTCTACAGGAATTGAAAACCAGAGTGGTGCATTAGGGTTTAACTCCTCAACCTTCAACTTGTTATCAAGTACAACAAACATGTGTGGGTATTTAGAACCTGGAGGAGGTAAACTGGAAGGACGAAACCCTCTCAAGGAGGTTCCCTCGCACATACAGGAATCAACACCAACGGGAGGAAGAAACAGAATCAAAAGAAAAAAGATCGCCCCATCATTAAATAGTGAGGAACTGAAGAAGCAACAAAATGTATGAAATAACCACTGTTATGTTATACGAACTTTCAAATCAGTGTTAGCAACAAAGAACTCTAAAACCTAATTTAAAGGTATGGAGAACAATAGAAATATTTTAATTCACAAAGTGTCTTTAACTAATTTCATAAGTTTCATAAGTATTTTCTTGCAAGTTACCTGCACGTAGAAAGATGACCCCACGCAAGGAAGGCGAGACAGGCTAAATCTACCAAAGGTCCTCTTAAATGAGTAACTGATTAACTCATTTTAATTCAAACTCAACTAAACATAAAAGAAACATTTGTGTTAAAAATTGTTACATAGTATAGTCTCTAGTAAAAATATAAATAATTGTTGTTGTTTTTGTCCACAAAAGCAATTACACCAAGCAAACTGCTCGCAAAAGTCCTCCATGTAGAGGAGGTGTAAAAAAAACCCATCGTTACAGGACCGGAACTGTAACCCTCCATAAAATCCATCGATACCAGAAGTCAACTGATCTGCTCATTCGAAAATTACCTTTCCAGAGAATGGTGAGAGAAATTGCCCATGATTTCAAGACTGACCTTAGATTCCAGAGCTCTGCTGTCATGGCTCTACAGAAGACCAGTAAGGCACACTGGGTGGGTCTCTCTGAAGACACTAACCTGTGTGCCATTCATGCAAAGAGGGTGACCATCAGGCCGAAAGACATCCAACTCGCCCGTAGAATTCAAGGAGAACGACCCTAATTGGGGAGAGAGGAACTGTACCTTACTCTCGCCAATAAATAAACGGCCCTTTCAGGCCCGCCACATCCTGAACAAAGAGTATGCCATTCGCACACTACCACATCACGGCTACTTGTACTATGTTAGTAATTTACATCTTTTCAAGTTGAATTTGCACATGAGAAATGCAAAGAGCTGTAGTTTAGAAGCAGCCGTCTTTTCTCTTACAATAATGTTTGAATTAAGTCTACTCGTGCTTCTATCTCTTTACTTTGTTAACGAACGAATACTTTCCATTCTTTAAATTGTTACACTCTCTCGATGTACATGGAACAGGGTTTTCAAAAATCCTGCCTGTTCTAGTTATGTGTCGGCGTGGAGAGTTTATTTGTTTTGAAATTTCGCACAAAGCTATTCGAGGGCTATCTGTGCTAGCCGTCCCTAATTTAGTAGTGTAAGATTAGAGGGAAGGCAGCTAGTCATCACCACCCACCGCCAACTCTTGTGCCACTCTTTTGCCAACGAATAGTGGGATTGACTGTCACATTATACACCCCCATGGCTGGGAGGGCGAGCATGTTTAGCGCGACGCGGGCGCGAACCCGCGACCCTCGGATTACAAGTCGCACGCCTTACGCGCTTGGCCATGCCAGGCCACGGCGTGGAGAGAGAGAAAGAAATAGAGGAATGTTTTCCTTTTGTTGTAATGACGTGGCACCATCTCATGAACCATACATACTCAGTTAACTTAGAAAGACAACCGTCGTGTAATGACGTATATACGAAAGTGAACACTGTTTATAGTGTATCGTACGAACGCATGAACCCCAGTGAAATTTTTTAATGATTATATATTTGTTTGTATATTTGTGTATTATGGAAGGTGGGATAAGGTTTTTCCTACACAATAGACATACCTTTTGTTACGTGTTCTCTTCAAATTATTCACATGAGATATATGGTGAAGAAACTGTACTATCTCTCCAGCAGGATGGAGGTGGTGGCCTTGAAAATGGCCGTTTGATTAAATATATTGTTGATATTTTCCGACTTACTTCTTTTCAGTTTTGTTGGGCAATAAGACAACCTGAATTCTTGGCAGAACGCCTCCTTCGGCGACAGTAACACCCTGTAGCAATGCGGATAATTGATTGGTCATTAAAACTGATATGTGAAAATATTAAACACAAAACACAATAGTTCACTATTCTAAAGGTATAATTTAGGGTTCCAGGTAAAGTAATTTATAAAAGAACCTGCAAGAGAAACAGTAAAAAATAGTGAACAGCTAATTATCTGATACCCTTCACATTGTTCTTCATGAAATAAAGTATAACGCAAAGTTGGCATGTTAAACTGTCGAAGATATATATGGAAGAATACCTAATGAGAGTAAACCAAATATTAAAGAGCAGTACATATGGTGGGATAGAAACGAGGCTACAGATAGAAAATACCAATCAAGCAGAAGAATTTTGAATCAAAAAGCAGCACATCATTTTGTGTCAGTCATGGCGGACAACAGAATTTTGGAGGTATTGAGTCTGGTTACGTGTATTATGTGGTTACTTATGGTTGACATAAGTTCTGAACTCATGGGAAATGACCGTAACGCCAGTGGTGTTTATTATCTAGCAGAGGTTGCAATTTATAAATAAGTCACTTGTGATTTATTAGTAGTATTGTGATTATTTATTGTGATGTGTAGTAAAGTATCAGTTACATTTTTTTTCTCGGTCATATTTTCTCAATATCATATATGTTTAATCTAAGCATGCCAGGTAAATTAAGTACACTGTTAAAGGACGACAGAAGTGAATTATATATCTTTATTCGGTGTAAAGGAAAAATTAATAATAAAAATATGGTGTTTCTATTCTAAATTTCTTTCTAGTGTCTTTAGAGTTAAATCAATTGTTCAGGAGTGAAAAAGGTGATTTCCTACCTTCTCTTGTTGCAATTATTCAGTAAGCTGGTTTATACGATAAACCTTTGTGGTAAACTAGTTTTAAGTTAATTAAGTATTGTAACTGAAAATGCATTCAGTGTTGCTGTAAGTACTCTTCCCGACACAAAATCAACCGGAAAAGATGGCAAGGGCTTCAAAAATGTGAAAAAGACATCACCATAAGGAACTGAGTGACAATATTCAGGAGATCACGAAGCCACCCATAGATATTTAGCTCTAATAGGCGGCGTGAAGTGCATCTCTGGTCTCATCTACGAAGAAACCCGAGCTGTTTTGAAAGTTTTCTTGGAAAAGGTAACCGTGATATTGTTACCTGTATGGAGTACGTGTTTCTCAGTGGAGAAGTGGCATATCTACGTACCTACATCGCTAAAAACCGAGTTCCGATACCCGTGGTGAGCGCATCACAAATACCCCATTGTGTAGCTTTGAACTTAATTTCAAGAAATCAACCAATCTATAACTCTTTGCACATAAAAATAAATGTTAATTTTATGTGTTTATTTATGGAGAAGCCTTATTGTTTACAAGTTAACGTCAGGCGACTAACTTGGACTAATTTATGATACATATATATTGCAATAATAGTCATTTGCAATTAAAAGCTGCGATAGCCTTTTCTGTCTGTGGTGGATTTAAACTTTATTGTGTGTTATTTTGTTATAATAATAAAGTTACCTTTCATATAAGATAATAAAGTTAAATCAACGAACAGCATATCGGAGAAATCCTTGCTAATTTATCATATAAGTAACATTTGGGAAAAAGAAGTATTATGCTCAATAAATACGTAGACGCAGTGAAAGATAGACTTTAAAAAGTGTAAACATATGCTCTATATTAAAGTATTTGTTAATACAGTTATTGCATTTACAAGTTGCGTGTTAGTAATGGAACAAATATGGTCTTTGTGTTTGACAACATTCACAGTTTTGCACAATTTTATTTCCATCAATACACACCTAATCTCAACTACTCAAACCTTGACAATAACATCAACTACAATCAATAGAACACAACCTGTTGTAACCAGGTAAAAACACACCCATAAAAACACTCAAAAACTCTGCCATAGTGATGATCAATTATCAATAATTTTACACGAGAAGAACATGTTTATTACCTTGTGAAAACTCATAATATCTTATTTATAATTACAAAGTATCCTATCTGCTGGAAATGAGCTATTACAAATGAAATACCTAAAACACATTCAGAATAGCACAACCCTAATAATTGCCGCCTCAAAAGCTGACCAAATAACATGGGTAAATTCCTGGAAGAAATAATTTCAAACCACTTGTTATCTACAGAAAACAATATCATAACTAACATACAGAATTATTCCAGACGTAAACAACAAATTGCGAATTACTTGGTTTGCCTTAATGAACCAGTTTATCTCGGGTTTACATGGAAACATATAACAGTTGCTACATTTCTTGATGTTAAAGAATTTCACATTGTACGGCATGGCCGTCTATTATTCAAACTATAGTTAATAGTTGGAGAAAAAATAATATGCAGTAAATTGTCACCTTTCTTAACACCAGAAGTGTTAAGGTTGGATTCCATCCCTTCATATATTCATTGGAATTTAGATCTTGAAGATCTCTGAGGACCAGGTGCATATGACCTCTTTCCCTTATTCAAGGATGTTGTCTGTTTCTTTCTCATAGAATATAAACTACTTGAGGGTCGCACTTATTATTACCCCATTTTACGAGCTTATCCTTGTAGGTACCAACATTTATATTCATGTAAATAATACATTTTCGTTTATTTCATTATTGTATAGTCCTTCATTTCGTCAAGAGTTCATATATCTTTAACATTCATTAGTTTTATTCTGATTAGAGAGAATTTATAAAAATATACCCTTTTTAATGGTGTCTTCTTTACCTTAAACTAATGTGTATTTCTAAGTCTGGCATTTGGTGGGCATTTAAATGTTCATTTGTAATACAAATATTAGCTTGTGAGATGCATTTAGGGCTATCTATATCATAGTTCGTAAACTCAATGCCATTTCTACATTCTTTTGTGAAATAATTTAGTAAATTATGTAGGAGTCTGTCGGGTATTTTCTTGATATTTATGTACCTTTATGAAATTAGATAAAATGATTTGAGCTACTTTGTTTGATATAATGAGTAATGTGTTTTGCATTCTCTTTAGTTTATTTGTGTTATTGATGCTGTTTTAGCCACGCTGGACAGCCACAGTATATTATTGGGCGTTTGTATCTTTTATAGCTTTTAATTATGCTGTCTGTTATGGTTTTGTTATTTTTCGCTGTTACTATTAACATAATTTTTATTCCTATAAACGTTTTTAGAAATATTATTTACATAAGTAAATGTCGTCAATTTCGAATCATAGGCTAATTCTAGGAATCTGACTGATGTTGTGGTTTGGATCGGTTTTCCGTCCGTTTATAATTTGGGTGGGTCCAGTTTTAGTTTTATTACTTTTGTGAACACTATTACTTGATTTTGAGGACAAAATTTGATTAGGTATTTTGAGCCATATTCCACTGTGTTATTTAGTTGTTGTTATCAGTTTCTTGAGGATATAGATGCATTTTTCAAATTGCAACATTGACGTGACAATGCTATGAGAAGCCTAATAGCCAATGTGAAATAACGATTTAAATATGAAACAGTGCATTACTCATTGTTTAATTTATATAAAATTGTTTCTGTAAGGTGACCAAGGTGATCAGTGCTTTATTTATTTTATAATTTATCTATAATTGTTTCTGTTCGACAAACTAATTCGTAAGTCGTCTCTTTCAATTTCTCCTGCAGATGGATTCCTGTATGTAATAATGTGAACTCCAACGTAGATTTTGTACTTTCAGTTTGCCCTCTCTGGGATCAGAACAACCATCTATGTATTCTCCGTGTGGGACGGCCCGTTAAAAGGAGGAATTAGTCGGGGATGCCTGAATACACCATTATGGCCTTGAATTCCTCTTGACTGGTCATTCAGCTGGCTCTGTTGGGATAAAATGAAGTGAGTACCAGTACTGGGTGTTTTCAACAGGTGATGTGGAGATTACGTCTCTTGCTTGTATTTCGGTATATTGATCACAAAGCCGTGGAGTTGCTTCAGTGCCCTTGTCTGGCATAGTAATGCAGCCCCTAATAAGACTATCAGTAGAGTTAGGGGACAATGAATGTTTTTTCTTATGGATCCACCAACTCCAAATATACATAAAACATTTTATTAATAAGTGACCAAATATAGTTCCTATTATACAGTCAACACTCAAAAATATTCCTGAATCTCGTTTTCCAAATTTACATCTCTTGACTGAGAAAGCCTCCGGAAAAATGTCTTTTTTGTTTTTATCCAGAAGGTATTAGAGGGGCCTGCTGGCTCTTCCGAGAAAATAAAAAAATATGTTCTAGAGATGGCAGTTTAAACATCACTGCCACACCTTAGAAAACTCCTCCTGAAGTTAAATCCTTTAGGAACGTACCTGTTAAGGCAGAGGCGTATCTTTTTTACACCCGATGGGTAAATGATTTTGCAACCACTTAATGGGACTGTTCAATTTACAATCCTGACAGTGGTAAATTGAGTCTAGTCAATACATCAAGTATAGTCGAGGATATTGTTTCATCAGTTGTATTGAAAATATTGTACAAACAAAGAAATGTCTCATGGACGTCAAGGTTCTCATCTACGTATCGTACAAATATTGTTTCTTGTTCAGCACCTGTAACACCTTGAGTGCCATCAATCATTAATGCAAATATTTTACTTTGCTGCACTTCGTGTGCTATGTTTCTCAATATTTGATGGCTGAACATCTCCATTATTTAATTCTGAGTCTGGGGTGATGTGAATGTGGTTTTCTTTGACAAGTCGGCCGTCAACTCAGGATCTTCCTTGCTTTCCATAATTAGAATCTGTTTCCCAGATGACTCAACAGGCTAAAATACAGTCTTTATTGAAAAACTCTAACGTACAACGAACGAAGATAGAACAGAATGGAAGTAGGACTGAACTGTACAATGTATTTAAGTCGAACGCGCGAACCTCACAGTGACTCCCGAGCCGACTGACCACCTGAGCATCGCTGAGATAATAATGTGTGCTAGTTACAACACAAGTAATTGCAAGTTTCTCGAAAAATACTTAAATAATCACAAATATATTACATTCCTGTTAAAGCTCATCAAAAGGCAAACACGTTGTGATATAATATCTATAATCACGTGTATTAAATAAAAACACCAAAACAAAAACTAGCAATTCGAGTAGAGGCTTCAGGCCGTTGAAATCCATTCTTTTGTATTCTAATTATACAAAAAAAAATACAATATTTTTGCTATCTATGATAGGATAATATATTGTTCTTTTACGATAAAGCACCAGAACTTTATTAGAGTATCCTCGTCCATGGTATTTTCCCGCTATCAGTGGACATCGAAAGCTCAGAAATTGGTCTTGAATACCTTTTATATAGATTCTGTTGTGTGATAGAGTTGCCTGTTCTTCTGTATTATAAAACATCTGGGGTGCCAGACCTCCCAACCGACTACAATCTTACTCTGATGGCTTTGGTACCATTTTAATACAGGGTGCGTAAGTTTCTGAGACACACAGCATCTGTTGATATGTTGGTAATGCAGAAAACGTTCGGAAAACCTGAAAACTCCTAATGTGAAACATGAAATCATAAACATTAAGAAGTTGAACTTCTTTCCAGGACTTTCATTTTAATACATATTTTTTTTACAAGTAATTATTCAATTAATTGTTGAAATCAGTGATGTTTAAAGATAACTGTTGGATGATTCTATTGAAATTTGTCGTACTATATTTTAAGAATGAACAATAATAAGCAGTTATGAAATGGTTTATTTTATACTAAACTAGTATTCGACTCGCAGTCTGAGGGTCACGGGTTCAACGCAAACGAACTTGGCAGGGGTTTAGTTTGGAGAGAAAGAAGTCTGAAGAATTCTCTCCCCAACAGGGGTGGTAAGGAACGTTGTGGTTCCTCTTCGTCCTCTCACGTGGAAGATTATTTCATTTTGCTTGGAAATTTGCCAGTATTTTTCTTGTTTAAGGTAATGACTTGTGATGGGGTATTATAAAATAATCGTGTGAGAAAAGGAGGAACGAAACAAAATTCGATGATTGTTATTTAGTTGTCAGTGTATGGTTTTAGTTTGTGGGCGACAGTTTCGCTAGTTAACGAGAAGCTCGGCGAGAGGGCCGCGCTAAGATTATGTAGTGTTAATAACAGTGGTAGTTTTTGTTTTAGGGACTGTTTGGTCGGAGTTTGTTTATTATTCTCACATTTTTCCAACTAACTCGTATCGATCACAGCTCGTGGTGTTCAAGTTTAGATGCGAAGGTTTTAGAGGTGTACTGTCCTTCGATTTATTTTCACCGGTTAGTTGGCGAGTTAATATATCTAGTTATGGAGATATTACACCTTTCTTGTGTTGGAACTTATGGATCATATTAAAATTGGTCGGAAAAATTCTGTTTACTTTACGATTGTGAAAACGAGTTTTACCGTATGACGTAAATACGGCGCTACATAAAGATACGGAAGAGGGTTCAATTGAATGTCCACAGCCATTTGTTGTACGTTCTTATCTGGTAACTTATCTGGTAAAGCGTTGAGTTTGGGCGGATTTACGGTGAAAGAAAAACGTTATTCATTTAAACCAGTTGGTAGGAAAATTAAATGGATACATCTAAGGCATATTCCTCAGAAAGTGCCGAAACGTAAATTACACCTTGATAGAGTATGGTAAAGGTACTCGCCATAGTACGTGAAACGTTCTGAGGCACGAAAATTTGTACTGGAAGTTAGGTAAGTTGAAGCCGGTTCCGAAACGCAAACGAACTTGGCAGAGGTTAAGAGAGATAGAAGTCTGAAGAATTCTCTTCCCATCAGGGTGGTCAGGAACGTTGTGGTTCCTCTTCGTCCCCTTACGTGAAAGATTATTTAACTTTGCTTGGGAATTTACCTATATTTTACTTTATCTTGTTTAAGGTGATGAAGTTTTATTTTAAATTTTCCTTAGTTTCTTCTCGATCTATCAAACAGTATTGCACAACTACCGGCATGCAGTTTCGATACTTAATTGGACAGTTCCGTTATGACGGTGGGCAAGAATGAACAAGAAAACCAACTCTATTGGTTACAACTGGAGACGGTGAATCGTTAGATTCTCTTGCTTCTAAAATCACAATCTTGTTTTCGATGCTCTGTCAAAGTGCTGGATGACACCTTTTTTGGGAATATGAAGCTCAATAATTATCAAACCTTCGAAGCTTTAACCCATACTGCATTATCAAGTGGTCAAAGGTTCTTCCTGGTTCTGCTTCGATTAATGCAGTGTCCATAACTTGCATATCCTTATTACTAAGATTGACAGCGTCAGCTCGTTATATTCTAAACATACAGCGGAATGTTCCGAGATGTTTCTCTTGAGTCATTGTCGCAAAGTAATTATTTCGTTTTTTTTATACACTTCTATAGCTGTACATCACTGTATGACACTTCTATAGCTGTACATCACTGTATGACACTTCTATAGCTGTACATCACTGTATGACACTTCTATAGCTGTACATCACTGTATGACACTTCTATAGCTGTACATCTCTTTATGACACTTCTATAGCTGTACATCTCTTTATGACACGTCTCCTTATTGCATATTATCTGAAGCACCTGAGGTGTTTTGCAATGCCTCACTTTACCACTTTTAAAATTTCACCGCCAAACTCTTTGTTTCCATATTACATCCATCACCATTTACAATCTTCTTTAAATATGTATGTGTACCATGTATTCATTATAAACTTGTTCATAGTTGTAATAATTATTACTTAACGCATTCATTCATACTGAATTATACACAATATTCATTAGCTACATAACACTCCATAATAAAGAAAATTCCATAATTAAAACAAATCAAGAGATTAACACTAATACCCTATTATATTAAGTTCATATATCACATCAAATCGCAGGCTATCTGGAGAAATCAAGCGACGTTTTCTTTACTCTGACTTCATACTATTATTTGTTGAATAATCTTCTCTCAGAAATCACGTCGAAAATATCTAAACACCATATCTTCACTACGGGATCCACTTATTATACTGGCCTTCCACTTCGCTATTCTACACGCACTTCTCCGCTTACATTGTCTTCTATTTGAGTAGCACTGTTGTAACGTCGGTTTCCTTTTACCAGTCATTGATTAACTTAACTGTTCCACGTTTGATGTTGTTCACCCTAGTAAACTACCAACTGGTAAGAAACTAAGCCTTGTATTGTCCATATATGGGACATGCATGGCTGTAATGGCACCAGAGTAGACAAACTTAGCTGCAGTATCAGTAAGCTCGTTCCTTTAAATTCTGAAATGGTCACGTATCCAGAAAAAATGGATTGAAACAGAAGATAAAGAAAAATAGGTTATTTGTTGTTGAATGTTGACGAGAACGGAGTAAGAACTAACATAAGAAATTCCAATGGACAGCTAAGAGAGTGAGGGTATATAGTAAAATTGGTGTACTGAATGGTTTCTACATGATCCAAAGCAAGAAAGATGACATACAAGGAAGCGGTGAACACAAAAACTGTAAAGGAGATCCTTTAAGTAACAATCGAGCCACAATAAACCACAGCAGAAAGAACCCACAGAGTCACTTAATTTTAAACCATTCATAAAGAGAGAACAGAAGAATGGTTGAAAAGATGTTTGACAAAGATAAGATGGAACTTCCATTCGGGAACATGTCTTCCTCAGATGACAAAAAAAAAAGGTAAAATGTGTGGATTGTAATTAGTCCTAAAGGAATATCAGATTATTATAGAAAATAAAGTAATCGAATGACAGAGCCAAAATAAGAAATTGTAGAAAAATTTAGCCCATTGATGTAAGAAGACACAATCCCAGGTGAGATACTTTTGTAAAGATCGAAGTTTGATAGCATTATGAAGTAAAAGTTGCGAAACAACCAGAAGGAAAACAGGAGAGGCAAAAAAGAGATGGCACAGCATCTAGAAACAAATGTCATCAGTTTCAACTGATTTACTTTCAGACTAATGAAGAACAAGCTTAAGCTCCTTTAGTGTACACGTGGTAATTGTAATCATAGAGATGATCAGCCCAAAGGGAAGAGGGTGATAATTCTGTCCAAGATTTGATGGCCAAGAAGGTGGGGGGAAAAATAGAAGTTCTGGAAATATAAGCAAAGGGCTCTGAAAATTCTTGGCAAACCACTGTATGTCATCCGAGAGAAACACAGATAAATAGTCGGACGCATGCATACCATTTACCTTTCTAATTTTGTTCCAAATGAGTTTGGAACTGGCACAATAAGAGATGCTGCTTGTGAACGTAATACAAGATTTCTTGTGCATCTTATTTCTCACCTATCGAGCATGGACATGGATGCTTTGGAAAATAATACAGTTTGAAACAGTGTGAGATACAAAAGGTATTCAAAGCCCGTATTTGAGCCTTACATGCCTGCTAGCATCTGGGATACCACCATGGAAAAGGTACCACGAAAATGGTATAGAGGTTTTAGAAAGAAAGTGAACAGCTGCTTGAATAATAAAATCACTTACTGCCTTTATAAAGTCGTTATTAGATGAAAACAAATAGAAGAATTGAGTTCCAAGAGATAGATGAAAGAGAGACAGACGAACCACTCCAACTATCTCCATGATACTCGAATTGGGTAGAACTTATAACAGCTAATCGCAATAAAAATTATAAGAAATTATTATTCACCCGAGGTAAAAGGGAGAAAAGTAAAGGGAAACAGATAGATAGATCAATAGTAGTTAAAGACTGACTATATACATAAAAATAAGTAAAATAACCATTATTGCGGAGAGGTAAGTTGTGTTTTAGTGTAATAATAATCAATCAAGGCCTTAATGCCATCTAACTTAAGACGGAAACCTCAACAGTTGCATTGTATCAAAATGACCATTTCTATTTAAATGAAGGAGAAATAGGAGAAAACCCTTCTGTTTGGGACTATGTCACTTTTCTTCAGTGGAAGCGGCCAGTCAACCTCCCTGGACTTTGTCCAAGGTCGTCTTAAGAAATCTCCATCAGTAAAAAGAAATTTCAGTGTTTCAAAGTGTGGACATACTTACTTATTTTGCATAAAATAAAATTAAAACTATTATAAAAAGTAAAAAAGATATCAAATTAAAATAAAGCAATGGCCAAAATTCGGGTAAATAATTCAAAAGGCCAATAACACTTAAAATTTTTAAAGCAAAAGTAAGGAGGACAATGTCACCATCACCAATGACACTAAACAGTGTGAAAACATGTTTAAAATGGTGCCGTCATTCACGGTCGTAACGACGACAAGACAGTAAAACGTGGTTATTGTGGTATGAGTGTCACAAAGGCTACACATTGATGTATTAGTCGCAGATAAAGAAACACGACGAGTTAAAAAAACTGTAACCGATGTGTAACCTTATCAGAATTCTTAGGAAAACAAAATGGCCAAAAAGCAATAAAAGGTTTGATCTGGAAAAGCTTGTTATCACGTCGTTTACTTCATTTCGACTGTCAAATGGCGCAGAGCCGAACCTTGAACACAGGACTATAGTCCATATATGGAACAGACACGGCAGTCACAGCACCAGAGCAGACAAATTAAAGTGCGATCTTGTTCCCTCGAATACCGACGTTACCTGATATTTAGAAAAAACTGGATAGAAATGGAAGATAAAGAGAAATTAGCCAGTTGGTTTTCGTTCCACCAATAACAACAAAACTTGAAATTGCAGTATTGTTAAGTTTGTCTGTCTTTAAGTGACCTGTATTAATGAATACTTTACTATAGAGTCAATTTTTACCCACATTTGCAGGAGACAGAAAATTCGACATGGTACAAAGTGCTGTCAAGCTTGAAACGTCATGTTTAAAGCAAAATTTAACAGTTCACTAGTACATTCACTTGTTTTTTTGAGTTCTCCCTTCACTGCGTCAACGTACTTGCTAAATGTAGCACTTCTTTATTCCCAAGTGTTACTGTCATCATAAAATAACGAGAATGACATCGACACTTTGTTCGTATACTACTTCGTTTTTTTAACGTTATAATGAAAGTTGCTTTTATTAGTATAATAAAGTAACATACAATAGTTTTAATCAAAACAGAACAAGCTATTACAGATTTTAATTACAAATTACTATTGTTATAATGTGTATGAATCATAAATTAGTCCACGTAAGTCGCTGAAAGATTACTTGTAAACCATAAGACTTCTCCATAAGTAAACAGATAAAAATGACGTTTCTTTGTGAAGCATTGTACCTCCAGTGGCACATCGATATGTCTAAAGACTTATACTGTGAGAAACCATGTTTCGATAATCGTGGTGGGCACATGACAGATAGCCCAACGTTTAGATTTGTACTTAACTATAAATAAGACGTGAAGTGTTTCTTTTACTTGTTGTGTGCAAAGAATTATCCAGGAATTTTTGTCTCGACTTTAACGAGTTCAACAGTATCTGTTACTTTATAGTATAGATATTTCTATGGTTGGTATGTTCAAATATTTGTGTATGAAATGAGATGATGTAGTTCTTGGTACTCTGAATGCTGTTGTGAGGAGTGTGTTTTGGATTGTTTGTAGTTTGGTTTTAATTATTTTGTCGCTTACAGTTATCCATGCAGGAGCTGCCTAATCTATTACTGGTCTAATATATGTTTTGTAGATTTTTAGTATGTTGTCAAATTGTACGTTGTCATATTTTTTTAATTTATTTATTTATCATTATCACTATTAATTTTTTTAAATAAGTCTAGAACGTAGGTGGCCTGTTTTACTTTTGCTCTATTTTATTATTATTATATGCTGATGAAATATGTCCATATCTCTGACAATTGTATCATTGTGTTACCACAATTGCTGGATTTTGTGTTTGCTCTACTTGGTATTTTTGATACCTGAGTATAATTTCATAATTGATTAAATTTGAAATGTTGTGTTCTGTGTCAACTCTTACAAGGTTTGTTAGTTTTGCGTTATTTTAAATATAATGTGTTCTACGTGTGTGTGTGGAATATTTTGTTCCTCTAATTTCTCTTGTATCTCGTCAGTGGTGATTGAGTAATGGACCCCACGAGTGACTACAGATTTGGCTGTGGTTTATTTCCAGGTAGGTGTATAATAGTCTCGTGTGGTTTAAACGCGTCTTACGGCCACCCCTTAAGAAACTTATTTAGGTCAGTTGAGTCGTTCCCACCTGCTTTTCGTTTATCTTTTCAAACTTCGCTTTCTATCAAAGAGCTTCTCATTGGTTGCCTATTGCGTGCTCTCCTAACCATTAGATCGGATTTAGAGTCGAGACGTCGTTCGACGAAAACTTGTGATTCTCAATCCTAGTTTGCACCAGTTTTTAGTTGTTGAAGCATCTTACTCAGTTATAGTTTAGAAGTTGTGATCAACAGACGTGTTTTATTTTTATGCGTTAGTGCAAAAAACGGTTTAGTGATATCTGCCTTTATCTCATCTCGACCTTTATTCATGGGATGTACGTGATTGTCCGCGGGTATTCTGAATACCCAGGTGCATTTTTGAACATTAACTCTGAATATTACTTTTATTTTACGTCAGAACAAACTAGGATGATCAGAAAAAGAATCACCCGATCTACTTGTGAAGCATTATTCAACTTAGACCAGCTAAATCTTCTTCACGAAGCTGCAGAATGTTGTTCATTTTTACTCCTATAACGTTATTAGGTAATTGATTGTCTAATTCCTTTTCATAATTTTACCAATTTGTTTTATTGTAATTAAACGTTTATCTTCTATAGGTCGCATTTTTATGGGCGGCGAGATCGAAGATGCAACATATTGATAATATGGTCGCTATCGACATCTTTTCCCACCTGAAATTTAATTAGTTTCCGGCTCATTATGTTCTGAAACACAAATCTAGTATGTCACTAGTATGGCGATTGTAGTATTCAGTTACTACAATTATCGGAGTTTTTAATTGTTCGTCGTGATATTTTTTGATACCAGAGCATTATTCAATTATTTATAAGGTTTGTCTTTAGTTGTCAACTCGTATTAAATTTGTAGGTGCTTATGATTTTTTTTTAAATTATTTGTCGTGTATTTGTGGTAAATTTTATTTGTCCAGTGCATGTGTAACGTTGTCAGGGTTTATAGACTGAATCACACTTACGATTATAGATTTAAGCTGGGGCTTGCTTCCAGATAGGTGAATTTTAATTTTACCAGATATAAACGCGTCTTCTGACTATTCCTTCAAAAACTTGTTAAGGTCAGCGGCTTTTTACCCTCGAACAAGGACGCCGCTCCGACGCAGACCTTGGTTCTAGCAATACATGCTTGCGGGTTGCAGCGTTTAATCTCTTTTTGCAAGACGGGTTGATTATAGTGGCCTGGTATACCTTTAATTATTATCGAGTATTGTGGAAGCTTAGTTTTGTGCGCTATATTGCTACCTTTTTTTTTATTTCTTTTTCTGATGTAACTATTGTGAATCAGTTTTGATCATCTGTGTCAAGTTTGTTGTTTGTGTGGTTTATAATTGAAATTTTCTTGTATTTGTAAGCCAACATCCAAGGGGTTTGTTTTGTTTACTATTACATTTAATTTGTTAGTATTGGGAGCTTTCTCTACCGCAGTATTAGTTGCTTCTCCTACTTATTCTTCGTTTTCTGAATTTTCTGACGAATTAGTGAGTTTTATTATTTTTCTTCGGTCTTTTCCTAACATTATTTTTTTGGCTTTCTCTATTGTATTTAATTCTTTTTTTCGTTTTGTTTTGCTTTGCTTCAAAAATAAAGTAGGAGGACAGTTTGTTTCTTTATTAATTAATCGAAGACGTAATATATTGGAAGGTGATCACTATCTACATCTTTTCCCACCTGGAATTATATTCGCCTTTGGCTCACATTATATGTGCAAATGCACGGGTCAAGTATGTCACTGGAGTTAGTGTCAGGGGTGGTATCGTTTAATAAGACTATATTGTTGTCATCTGTGAACTGTAGAAGGCTTCTTCCATTGTTGTTTGTGTACCTGCATCCAAAATTGACATTTTTACTATTTAGGTCTCCAATAACTATATATAGTTATGGTTGTTGAAAAAGATGTTGAGTAATGCTGTGTTTAATTGTTCATTTGGTGAGCAGTAAGTTCCTGCAACAGATACTTTTGTTTTTTTGCAGGATATCTTCTGTGACGTGTTCGTTGTTACTGCTCAATCTAATTTCTATAACTCATAGTTCCGTTTTGTAGAGCAGCATAATGCCTCTATCATTTTTGTTAATTCTATCTTTCTTTATTGATGTGTGCATGGGTATTTTAAAACTATTGTTATTGTATATTAGAGGTTCGCTGACTATTATAAGTGGGGGTTAGTTTCTTGTATAAGGTCATCGATCTTCTGTATTTTGGAAGCTATTTCACCTTGGATATTGATATATGCAACTGTGAACATTATATTGTAAGCATGTATCCGGTAAGTTTTCTTATTATGTATGGAATATGAAGTGTAATGTGTTTTTTTTTTAACATATTAATTAGCAAATCGATGCAGTTGGTTGTTTGATTCGGTATTGTGTATTCTGTTACAAATTCTGGAAATTTTTATGGTAGTAATAATACTTGTTTCATCAGGTGTGTTAGCGTTTGTTTCTTGGAATGTGGTGCTGTTCTTGGATTTTTTCCTTTTAACATTTGTGCATATGTGGTTTTAGTTGTTTTATAAATGCTGTTAATATGTCTGTTTTTAGTTGCCTATTTGTACTTGGCTGTTCCTGTTCTGATGATGTACTTATCTTATATATACGTTGTTTTATATATTTGTATTTATCACATCCTTTACAGTTGGCTGTATGTGTTTGACCACAGTTACAACATTTGGGTGTTTCTTTATCTTTTTTACACTGGGAGATATGGTGTTCCCCCTAGAGCCGCAGCACCTCGGTGTTGCTAAGCAGGCTGCAGAATCGTGTCCATATCTTTGGCAATTGTAACATTGTTTTACTACAATTGCCGGAGTTTTTAGCTGTTCTACTTGGTATTTTTGATACCAAAGCGTTATTTCATTGTTAATTAGTTTTAGAATGTTGTAACTGTCGTCTATGTTCATATGTATAAGATTTGTGGGTGCTTATGTTTTCTTTGAAATTATTCGCTGTATATTGGTATGTGGAATGCCTTGTTCGTCTAAAGCAGTGGTTCTCAACCTTTTTTACCCATGGACCCCTTTTCCTTTTTTTCTTGGTGGACCCTTTCATAATTATTGGTCATAAAGAGACAATATTCTATTTTTCACTAATATAAATTTTGAGGTTTTAATAATCAAAGAAATAGTATATAATTAAGCTTTATTTTTAAATGAAAACTAATTTAAAGCAAATAAAAGTATTCTACAACAATTATAATAATGATAATTAGTAATAGTAATAATACTCAATATTATTGTGATAACAATTCTTTACCAATATCTTGTATTACAATATTATCATGTTTCTTCCATGGTCAAGCCCATGGAGATCAGAGCTCTTCAGGCAATTGAATTCACTACAGCATT
>NC_134835.1:3344649-3416543 GCF_004210375.1 Tachypleus tridentatus
GGTATTCATTGTTTGGTTTTCCAGTGTTTATGAATCGTTTTAGGTGTGTTCAGAATAGTTTTAAGGCAGTTTTCTGGTTTATTTGGGAACAAATGTTGTTCTAAAAGTCTTGTTTCAGTTATCGGAACTTTCTTACTTTTGTATGGGTCTTTAGTGCTGGATTTCTATTTTGTATGAATTGTCTTCACAGATTCCTTCTTTCTTTAATCATTTCTATTATTTCTTTATGTGGTTGCCATGTTTATGTTGTTGCTTGTTTTAGTAACATTAGGCAGGCTGAGTGATTGGTTGGGTTGTAGTTAGTTTTTGGAGCTTCAAATACTTCCTGTCATAAGATTTATTTATTTTACATAAAAATATACTGGGAAAATAGAACACATAATTTATGCTTTAAAAGGTATAATAAAAGAAATTTCAGAGTAAGAATTCATTCATGTTTTCATATACTTTATAGTTATATCTAACATACATAGTTACATGTTTTCAAACAGATTAACTTTTTTAAATTTTCTTAACACTTTTACTAAATATTCATTTAACACTATAGTACTTAATATGATGACCAATGTTTAAGAATTATGGCATTAGAATACTTACAAAGAGTTCTTACGAGAAAATGTCTCATTAAGGCACTGGAGACGTTAAAGTAGTGTCCAGAACTTGTGTAGAGACTACAGGCTATTTCTTTCTCACGAGAGAGTGCTTTGTGGACAATTGTAAGAATTTCTGTTGTTGAGGGAGAACTCGTTGAGTCTGGAAACAACTTTTGTCACGGGAGAGCTGATTTTTCGGCTGTTACACGAAGTTTCATTCGAATATTTCCTCACGATCCATCAAATAGTATGTACAACTACCCGCAAGTAGTTCCGATACTTAGTTGATCACTTGTATTATGATCGTGGGCAACAACTAATGATGAAAACAACTCTGAATATGCAATGGTCACAACTAGTGAAGGTGTATAGTCAGTCTCTTCCTCTTGCATCAATATTCTATCATAGTGCAGGCTGCCTTCCTGTTTTGTAAATGTAAAGCTCCACAATTATTGTTCTTTCTGATCATTAGCCCCAACTGTCGTCAAGTTCTCAAAGGTTCTTCCTAGTTCTGGTTCGGTAATGCAGCGTCCATAGCTTGCATAACCTTTTTACTGACATCGGTAGTGTCAGTTTGTTATATTCTAAATATACAGCAGAAAATTGCTAAACATGTTTCTTTTAACTGATCTTAGTTTTATAATCATTTAAAAATATATAAACAAAAAAGTTTAAATACTTCTGCACCCATATTTCACTGTATCACCCTTCTTATTACATAAGATTATCTGAAACATTTGATATATATATTTTCACTCCTCCCTACTTAATAAATATTATCTCATACCATATCTCAAAGTTTCATACAATCTTTTAACATTGAGAGTATCTAGTTCTTCCATTCTAAATATGCAGCACAAGTCTATTGACGGCTTTTTCCGAATGTCTTAATTAACTATTCTTTACCTTGTCAGCGTCAGTTCTTGTTAAACTAGAAGTAATTTGATCATATGGCGACAACTTACTTGGTATGTTCAGTTGTCAATATTGTAAAAACATTGCTTCGTAAACATATTTTGTTATACTTCATTACTTCCTGTTTATTTTAATAATTATTTGACACATCCAGATATCTAGCGATGCCTCACTTCTCCCTCCTTAAAAAAAAAATTCCTTAATGAACATTTCATCGCCAAAGCTCTTTGTATCCATCCTTCTATTTACACATCGGTCATCGTTTGCTGTTCTTTCATTAATATTATGTCTGTTAACATCTGTTAAAATATCTACTTATTAATATTGATTATAGTAACATAAAATTACATATCTCTTACATAATAAACAAAGGAAATTTCACAAAATTAAAAATATCACAGTAGCTTCAGTTTCAACATATAATGATTCTCGACTTTTTTCTTTTATTAATATATACTTCTTGTGCCTTCCTTGAAATTCTTGTCAGAAATGTTGAAATATAGTCTCGTTGCTATTAACAACACAATCATAAGGCCATTTTGCACAATGTTCACGTGGATACGCGTAGTAAATACACATAACCGGGTCATCGATTCTCATCCTCTTACATGGTTCTCTAAATTTATACACGTTACTCCCATTACTTTAGTAATTAATTTCTTTTCTAAATCCTTCGTGTACACTTAATCAAAAAATTTGACACACGTCCTTATATGGAGCTATTATTTGAAAAAATCATGCACACAGTCTTTCCAAGTCAGTTCATGAAGATAGGTGGCACACCAACCTACAAGTCTTTCATCTTCATACTGTTTTTCCTTTGAAACTGGAGCTTTCTAGCAATAATTATCGGTCTAAGTGGTAGAACAGTCCAAGATAGTTCTTTCAGGGAATATTTACCTTCTATCATTACTATTATTGTGTTAGTTCTCCTGTAATAATTTTACTTGATTTAAGGGATATATAACAGCTTTAACTATGCTTCATTATAGTATATCGAGTCACTAACAACTTTTGAACCATTTGGACTTCTTCCTGGACTTATGACAGTAGCACACTTCAATATTTGATACATACTTCATACTTATGTTTATAACTCCCACGCTGGTACAGGGGTAAGTCTACGGATTTGTAACGCTAAAATTAGGGGCCCGATTCCTCTCGGTCGGCTCAGCAGATAGCCCCAAAGTGGTTTTGCTGTAAGCAAACCAACACACTTCTGTTTTTCACTCAACACTTCTCTGTTCACATTGTTTTTCTTCAACACTCGTACTGTCGTAATGTTGGTTTCCTTTTTATCTGTCACTGATTTACTTCTGTGGTGATATTTCATCACTTCTCTTGTAGATAATCTTCTATTCTCGGACATTGGATCTCAAACTCTTCATTTGAGTTCTCGAACATTCTCTATCACATACATTTTATTTTCCTAATAATTTTTATCTATATATTAATTTTATAATCAGCTAACCTCACCAATTGGTTAAACTAACTGAATTTTGATATCAGCTATTATACAATCACTCTGTATCCTAATTAGATGGGTTATAATCACATAATTTAACCACTTCGGAGGCCTCTAACCAAGTAAGACAACTCTATTGTTGCCTGGCTCTGTGCTATTTTTATTTTTGAATTTACAGTCCATCTAACTTTCAAAATGTCATTAAAACCAATCTTTCACGTACTGTATATAACACCACACTTACTAGTATTACTACTAAGCATAATGTTAACTGAATTAATCAACTTCCATTTATCTAACCTACTTACTACTGATGTAGCTCTCAAGTGATTTATATGTTGTTGAAATTTCTTCATACTTAACCCTACTCTCCAACGGGGTCAGGTTTCGGATTTCATCCAATATTTTGGACAGTCTTTTAATATCTGAATCTACGTTTATTTTCCGAATTAATTTCGACTCTTATAATCAACATTCTTACCAATCAGGTACTCTTATATTTAACGGAATTCCTGTATATTTTATTCTACTTCTAAAACTAGAGAGTATTGTAATTCCTTGGCTATGAGCAGAACAATTTCTAGTTAATATATCTACTGTTCTTTAGTTTAATTACTTCATTTCGATAATCAAACTGATCTGCTTTGATTTAAGGCGTGCTACCAATAAGGCAAGTTCATCTTTCACATAAAATAACGAAGTTCCTGGGGTCTTTCCAGAGTAAAACTGTTTATGGATAATTTTCTTTTGAGATAATTCGATTATCTTTAATTCCTGCAAATATTCCATAGCTCAAGCCGTAATGGGAACCGTACAAATTGCTAAACTAGGGTCACATACTCTAATGGGTCGTTCTAAAGAATTTAGCACATAAATACGTTCATCACTTAACTCTGCTAATGCTGACGGTATGATTTCATATAATCTGAACATCCTGTCAGCTCCTTTCTCAGGTATCTATAAACATTCTTAGCATATCCCTCACTGCTGGCTGTCTTCACATCAGCTCATGTACATGTAATTCTCTTGTGTGGATGCAATTTTCTTTCAACTTCATTTAATAGTTTCTCTAATTTACTTGGTGGTATAAAGTATGAACGTTCTACCTGCAGTTGTGTGCAATGCTTATACTAACTCAGCGCTACTATTTAACAACTGTAAATGATAATTGTTTTAAGTTATTCTGGATTCTAGAATTGAAAACTACTATTTTAATACTTGTCTTATATCAGAATAAATTTATACTTATATTAACAACAATAAAACTCAAACGAGTCATTTATTTGGTCTTTTCAAAGTATTTTTTCTTTATAATTCTTTGATAATAACCAAATTGTCCTTGTTATAGTATTTAATTGGAATATTTTTTTAAAATGATTTGATATTGTTGGCATAGTATTCCTTATGCAGAAATCAATGGAAAATCTGGTTGCGATTCTTATAATATATAATTTTGCAAACATTGTAACAATTTCATCTTATGTTCGACCCCGCCATCCCAGCATGAGCAATTAAAAATTTCAATAGATTACGAATTTTAATAATAGTCTTGGTAGAACATCCGTTATATATAGAAATATTTGATTTCAATATAGGAACTATCGTCCAACATTTTTAACCAAATGGTCCCTTCAGTCCAGTGTTCTGTTCAAAAGGACACGTAAAATAAATTTTTCTACTTCTTCTATTTCTTTATTATAATTTTTAAGTTACACCCTTTAATGCTTCTAATATTTTTAGTGATGTCAGTTTTTCCAACAGAACACAATGAACTTTATTGTGTCTGGATTTAGATACATTCGCCACAAATTACACCATAATTCGAATTTCAATAATGCTAATCGTACATTTTTAATTGATATTAAACAAGAGTAATTTGTCACCCAGTACTTGATATCATTGGCATACTGGGCAATATTAATATTGCCATTAAGAAGTTTCGGACATGGTATTTCCGAAGTACATAGAATACAATAGGACTTAATACAATACCTTGCAGAACTTCAATTTGTGGGCTAAATTTCTCAGAGGTTATATCATCAGTTGTTTCTGCCACTGAAAAGTTTTGATTAAACAGTTCTTAGCACCTCTCATTCAGATTTCTATAGAAGACAAGACAGACCAAAACTTAATCAGTAATGGTACAACAAGTACAGGAGCGAGTCTTAAATTTTCAGTTCCACAAAGGAAGTCGATTCTTTGAGAAAGAAAAGAACCCCAGTACTCAATATGTCTTTATTCCCGTCTCTTGTTTTGGCTTATAAACGCTGGAGCACCAAAAATAGTACACGATATTTGTGGGGCCAAATACGGACTCAATCTCGTGAGCTAGATTGTTTGGAACAATGACTCGTAATCACTTGGTATCGTTAAGATTAAATTCTGAATTCAAATGGAGTGCAGCCTCAGAAGATGCACCATGCTGCAAAGCTAATAGTTACAGTTAAAAATTGTATGTCATTGGCTCAAAGTACAATATATTGTACAGAAATAAGTGACAGCATAAGATACTGGAGGATGAGGAAGAACCTTTATTCCACTCAGTGTCAACAATGCTTAGAGCCAACATTTGTGGGAAAAATGACGGTTAAGTAAATAAAAGATAGGTAAATCTTGATGCCGGAAAGTAAAGTGTTACTTATATATAGTAAAAAATTGAAACAAGAGTTACGTTGTGTTAGACTGATGGAGGATAAAATTATATGGAGATAAATATTTACACTAGGATTTAGGAGTAGCTGCTATGTTTTTGAAGTCAGAAGCGAATGCGTTACGATTAGTGTTTTTTTTTTTATAGTATTTGGTAGCTAGTTTAATGAATCGTTCGGAAATTTGCAAGATTTCAATGTGTTTCTGAACATATTCAGCTGTTGTGTAAAGTGGCAGGCGGTGTGCGAGTCGTATAACTCGATTTTTGTGTCTTTGTAATAGTAGTAATTCCTTCTTAATTTTGCATGTTACCATGGCTCCATATTCTATTAGAGGTTTAATGAATGTTTTGTAAATATATAAAGTCTAGCAATAATAACGCCACTAACCATCATACTAATAATGCCACTAATTGTAACATTTACAACGCCACTAACTCTAATAATATTACCAACGCTACTAACTCTAATACTAATTACGCTAGTAACTCTAATAGGTCTAATGAAACACGAATCTGAAAACACCAGCAACGACACTGATAACACTAAAAACACCACCACTGTCTCAAAAATACAATCACACAACATTCCTCAATACAGAATCCCAACTCTGTTTATTGAAGGAATAAACAACACGACATGCATCCGTCAGATCGTAAAACATCTGAGGGCTTATTACCCGGGCATCCTGTTTAATGAATTCGAACACATTTTAGCCCACTGGCTCAAGGATGCCTTTGGGGTTAAAGCCACTATCAACACACCAAAACACAACACTCCACAGTTAATTGTCGTTATCAGAGGTGTCGATTTCGACATCGAAGATAACGAGATCGCTGAGGAACTGAAAATACAAAGTTATGACATTTCACAATCAGAAAATATTATCTCTTTTAAAGCAAAACAAAGAACGCCACTAGTCAAAGTAACCATGAACAATAAAGACGACCAGGACAAACTACTACAAGACGGTTGCTTTCTATTCTTCACAAACCACACGATCGAACAGGAGAAAACACACCACAAGCTTATTTTACAATGTTTTAAATGTCAATGATTCGGACACACAAAAACCAATTGCATGGCCAAAGACATACGTGAGATGCAGCGGACCTCACGAGGTTGCTCAGGTGTTCCAACGATCGTAACCATAAATAAATGGATATTTGGGTTGTTTCTGAAGAATGTCTTGAGGATGGTTGGATATAGTCATGCAGGAGAAAAACGAAGTACGAGGAGAAAGGGAGGGACGACACATGAAGTAATCGGGTGTAGAAAGATATAAGAATAGTACGAGACAGGATAACGTACCTCTTTTCAGGGACTGGGTATAGACATACCCAATAATTTTGCTGTGGGGGGAAATGGAAGTGCCCCGAGAAAACCCACTTTCACAATCAGAGCGCCGAATAATCTACCCTAACCGTGCCTTGGATAGCAGGGAAATTTGTAACACGAGGTTATGGAGGGGATAGGCATGGTAGTTCGTCATTGGCAGGAAGTTTTTCTCTTCGTTTAAATTCCGTGCTGCAGGATTGAAAAGTAGCCAATAGCGTTTTGGTTTGCGAATTCGCAGGGTCCGTCCCTTACCAGCGCCGAGCGCCTTACACTACTTGCTGCCGCAAGCACGGCCATGTATACAGATGATGACCATAATACCTCAAGCGATTCTCTCTCTACTATCACGACATCCTCAAAGAGCTCGGTTAAACCAAGCAAATGCCCTGAACCACGTCCCACAGCTAACCCAGGTGCTTCTTCTTCTAGCTCAGTCACCACTAAAGCACCACCTCCAGTCATCGTAGAAGGTATTCCTGCCACGTTCCGCCAACCGCAAATAGCTGCCGAACTTCGTCGGCTATTTCCAACAGTCACATTCAACAACGTAGGTCGGCTTCCCCGTGGAGGGATACTTATTAAAACAGAATATCCCAAGGACTATACCATTCTCCTTAAAGCATGGCCAACTGATGCTTTTGGTGGCATCCCCTTAACGCAACGGGTACCATCAGAATTCCCGAGGAAGACTATAGTCATCCGAGGTATACCTCATGATACCTCGGACCAAGAAATTGACGAAGAACTTAACCTGCGTGAAGTCAAATTTTCTAACTTTACCAGAATAAAATCTGCAAGGATACAGCAGGTCACACCTCTCATTAAAGTCAGTATCACTGACAGCACTCAAGCCACCACCTTCCTGAAAAACGGTATTATTCTGTGGTTCCGTCGCTTTCGTGTTGAGGAGCCTAAATTCCCCGACTATAATATCCTACAGTGCTTTAATTGTCAGCGTTTTGGTCATACCAAAAACGCTTGCACAGCCAAACCACGTTGCACCAACGTTCTACTAGCAGAAAACAAGAGACCCGTAGTTATGCTGACACGGTAAAGCAAACATCACTGCCACGACGTAAGGAAAACGACCCATCTAAAACCAAACCTGCCACTCTATCATTTATTAAACCGTCACATGTAATAGCTTTCATCGTTAAAGTCATGATTGCTGCTGGCAACGAAAATCTTGACCTCGGCCAGTTTCTTATCGCGTCATGTAAAGCAGCTCAAGACTATTTGAGGATCCGAGGTTTATCACCCGATACCCTCGAACAACGCCTCATTGAAGGGCTCTCCGAATCTTCCGAATAGGTAAGTCCAAAAACTTCTTTACCTTCTTACACAGTAATATTCAAGGTGGACTTAATTATAAAAAATACGAGCTTTTTGAATTAGCTACTAACCTAGATGCTTCTATTATTACTACAAATGAAACTCTACTCAACAATAACAATTACTTTCTACTCCCCCATTATAAGGTTAATTCAAAACCAAAAACCACTAACACCAGAGGCATCGCACTTTTTTACAAAGAGAACTTGAACATCACCTTGATCGACCACAACATACCAACCTTCCACGAATACATACTTTGTAAAATCAAATTACCGCCACTACCAGATATAACCCTATTAGCTATATATATCCCCCCAGTCTACCCCGACATCGCATTTCTCCACTCCATTATTAGCACATTTAACAATGTAATTATACTTGGCGACCTTAACGCGTCGCACCCCACACTCCGAGGTTACACTACAAATACTTCTGGTAGAATTTTAGCAAACTTTGTGCATACACACAACCTAAATGTAATTAATAACAACTCACCGACACATACACATCACAATGGAACACAAAGTGTAATTGATCTAGTGATCGCTACCCCACCACATCTAATACACAACTTCAGGGTACATGATGACATCGGAGGAGATCACAACCCTTTATCTTTTCAATTAAGTAATCCCAATTGGAATAATTCCACCAGAACCGCAATCACTGATACCCCTAATAACTTTTTTAACTTCTCAAAGACTGATTAGCCGTCATTTAACCGAACCCTAAATACACTCCTCCCTGACACTCGCAAATACCAAAGACGACATCGAACACTATTACTAAGAAATTTCCACTTCCATATCAAAAACCATACAACATATAGTTCCTACCAAACCGTCACAATACACACCTAACTCCTGGAAAATCTCCCCCGAAATTCACTCCCTAATTATTGCAAGACGAAAACTCCGCCGCGAATATATCATTACGCGGAACCCATTAGTTAAGCCTCAAATTAACAAAATAAGAAATAACTTACAACGTCTTATTAGAACAAAACAAAAAGAAAACTGGAATAACTTTTGTAAAATCTTGATCACCTTAAACCTAATCCCGCCACCCTTTGGAAAACCTTTAAACATATTTGCCGCGAAAACTCTGACACCGGAACAATCACATACGATAATTCTACCGCTAATAGTGACAGGGAAAAATCGACCTGTTCGCCAAATATTTCCAGCGCACCTTCTGCACTCCACAACACCCAAACTTCAACAAGCATCATGAGGTGAAAGTGAACTCTACTGTCACAGACAATAACGAACGTTTTTCCGTTAAGTTTCCAGTAGACCTAACTTATACCTACACGACCAAAAGCATAACAACCCCAATATCTACACAGGAGATCAAGCTACACATTAGAGAACTCAAAAATAAAGCACCTGGGGAAGACTCCATTCCTAATGTCATTCTAAAAAATGCCTCTAATGAATTCCTTTCACACCTTACTAATTTGTTTAACCTCTCCTTTTTCTCAGGCTATCTGCCTAAGGCATGAAAATCTGCCATTATCACTCTAATACCCAAGAAAGGATCTCTTTCACACCACCCTAATGATTTTAGGCCAATTAGTTTACTAAATTGTATTGGCAAACTTACGGAAAAAATCAGTACTTCCAGATTGCTTTGGAAATTAGAAAATGAAAACCTCTCATCAAATATTCAGAATGCTGGCCGCAAAAATAGACAAACTGCAGATCACCTTGTAAGGCTTGTAGAAACAAGCTTTGCAGGGTTCAACAAACTCCAAGCCACAGTCAAGGTATTCTCAGACGTGCAAAAATCTTTTGATACTGTCTGGCACAATGGCTTAAGATATAAACTGTTAAAGTTCAATGTACCCCCCACTTTCCTTAGATGGATTTCCAATTTTCTCGAAAATCGTACGGCCAGAGTTAGAATTAATTCTAACCTTTCTCAGTCATTTACCTTCAACGCAGGTGTCCCACAGGGATCGGTTCTTATCCCCCTACTATACTCCTATTTGTCAATGACTTACCACAGCCGACTACGTCATCTACCTATGCATCACAATATGCAGATGACATTGCCTTATGGTCCACCTCATGGGACCCCTCTAGCGGCTAATAAAATACAAAAAGCTTTAGATTGTATTACTCGCTGGTGCAATAAATGGAAAATCACGCTCAATCCCTCTAAAACCCAGGCTATAATCCTCCACCGTAGGTTCAATAAGAGATTAAAACGTGTGAAGCTTTATAACAACCTTATCTCTTTCTCTAACACCGCCAAATTCCTTGGTGTTACAATCAATACAAGACTTACATGGAACCCCCATTTTAAAAACCTTAGAAAGAAAATGCTAACCAGAATCTCATACCTCTGTAAAATTAGTCACTTTAACCATGGCTGCAGGTCTGAAACTATTCTACATATTTACAAAACATTCATTAGACCCTTAATGGAGTATGGTGACATGTAACATGAACAAGAATCAAATACTTCTATTATAAAGAATTCAAAACCGAGTTATACAACTCGCTCACCGCCTGCCACATTATACACCTGTGGAATATGTGCAGACACACACAAAAATCTTACCAATTTCCACACGTGTAACTAAACTTGCTTCCAAATACTTTAAAAAATCTACTCATCGTAACACACTCACTTCTGACTTTAAAAACATGGCAGCTACGCCTAAATCCTGGTGGAAATATTTATCGCCCTTTAATTTTATCCTCAATTTGTCTAAAACAATAAAATTCTTGTTTCTCTTTTAATAACATCTTCAGTCTCGTTTCAGGTCCTATCCACCTCCCAAGTCCAGCATACTTCAAGGGCACTAAGCGGGCTTCTTTCGGTCCCGCTTAGTGAAAGTGGGTTTTCTCGGGGTACTTCCGTTTCCCCCACACCTAAATTTGAGGCATTGAATCTTTACATCCCTGCCAGGGCACTTTGATCCATCGATCCATGCCGGCCCTGAAATGGCCCGTTTGGTTGTTGTTTGTATTTATCCGACTTGCTTCTCGTCGTATTTCTCCGTCTCTCTTCTTGGGTGGGATTTGCTTTGCCTTCGCCTTGTTGCCTGCCACGCTTACCAGACAAGCATCTACATGTGTTAAATCAATCCATTAATCTGTCTATCAGTGTTATCCACAAACGCTATTTTATAAATTCCTATCTGGTGCGGAGTTGAAGGAGTACTAGTTTGTCTTCGAGCACCCCAGGGGATTAATGTTTAAGAAATATTAATTTTTAACCTAAACACCTGCAGATATGTATATATAGAGAGAGCGTAATAGTATCCGTCCACTAATAGAGTATGGATGTCAAGTAACATACAATACGTCAAACAACACACTTCAGAAAATCCAAGTTCAACAGAACAGAATATTAAAATCTGCATTCAGTCTTCCATCATTCACGCCAACAAATTATATACACCAAATTAGTAATTTACCAACAATAAGAGATAGAATAACGGAAATATCACTCAAATATTATGTAAAGGCAGAAAATAGAAACAAACTAACGGCATCACTACACAAATTATCAAGTGCACCAACAAAATACATTTCACCTTACAACATATTTCAAGAATCACCAAATTACTCAACAAAGAATCTAAATAAATAAATCCATGTCAATAATATGCATTCCTTTTTTTCAGATACCGGGCACACGACAGGCAAAACTTTCGGCGCCTGTCCTGTGAAAGTGGGTTTTCTCGGGGCACTCCTGTTTCCCCACAGCAAAAATTTAGGCATTGGATTTTTAGATCACAGCCCAAGTAACTTTATTGCCACTTAATCGTGCCGTGTGAATTGAATTGTATTCATGTTCACATTTGCTAGACTTCTTCCTTTCGTGACGGGTCCCGGCCATTCTTTCCGGTGCTGCCTTTGCCAACACCCAAGACAACATTTAAAGAGACATACTCCACCCAAAAAAAAAAAAAAAGAGTTGAAAAATAAATAAATAAAATAAAAAACAAAAGCTTATTCCTAATAAAAATTCACGAAAGGGGACGAAGAGGAACCACAACGTTCTGAACACCCCAGTTGGAGAGAGAACTCTTGTGATTTCTCTCTCTCTAAACCCCTGCCACGTTAGTTTGGGTTTTGAGCGTAATAGTAGGTCCGTTTCAAGGCCGCCGTCAAGCAGAGCAAACGTTCAAGTCGAGAGCTGCGAGACAAGGTATACTTTGTTGAAGTGCATAATTCCCAAGTTTTAATCTAAAAGGTTTACCCTTCGTCCTTATCAGGACTAGTAAAACAAACAGGATGAAGAGGAGGAAGATCGCAACGCGATCTAAAGGAAAAGCCCTATCAAACGAAGAAATAATTGAAATGCTCAACAAGGTAATCGAAGGACCAGCCTCATAATCCCTGAGCAGTTCGACAGAGAGTTCTGAAAGCGAATACTCAAGAGCAGGAGAATTATCGAGACAAGAATCTCAAGAAGCAAATGCGACCTCAAACAAGAGGAGGCTGAAGAAGAAAAAGGACAAGGTAAATATGGTTTCGGACAATACTACTAACCTTAACCTCAATGACACTACTAACAATACTAAAAATTCAAGTGTTAATAACGTAACCAATGTTAATAATGACAAAGCCACTAGTTCTAACAAAAATAACGCAACTAACCTGAATACTAACAACACCGCTAACGCCACTAATTCTAAGAACACCACCACTGTCACACAAACACACGATTCTCCTCACTACAGAATCCCACCTCTGTTCATTGAGGGACTAAACAACACAACACGCATCCCACAGATTGTCAAACAACTGAGGGCCTATTACCCGGGCATCCGGTTTAAGGACATCAAACGTCTTCCTAATGGAAGAATCATGTTAAAATGCTCTGAACCACAAGAATTTGCACATATTTTGGCCCACTGGCCCAAGGATGCCTTCAGGGTCCAAGCCACCATTAATACACCAAAAAACAACACGCCAAAATTAACTGTCATTATCAGAAGTGTCGATTTCGACATCGAAGATAACGAAAACACAGATAAAAACTCAAGGCTACGACATTGTATCAAACCGAATCGTATCCTTTAGAACGAAACAAAAAAACGCCAATGATCAAGGTAACCGTCAACAATAAAGACGATCAAGACAAATTATTAAAAAATGGTTGCTTCCTATTTTTCAAGAGACACACGACCGAACCGGAAAAGACACACCAAAAGCCTAATATTCAATGCTACAAATGTCAAAGGTTCGGACACACGAAATCCAATTGTATGGCCAAGGACAGATGTGCAAGATGTGGCGGACCTCACGAGGTTGCTCAGTATCTTAACGAGCGTAACCAAGCGAAATGCGCAAGCTGTCAGGGCCCTCACGCAGCCAGTTACAAAGGCTGCCCTAAATACACTCAAATACGTAATAGATTTATTTTCAAAACCACGAACAATAACAATCAAACCCAAGGCACCCACATCACCAAACAACCTTTACTACAAACTCCGGCAGACTCACAAATCAAACACTCTCAACCTCAACCAACTCGTACTTTCGCAGACGTCACACGCCCGAAAACAACACAAGCATTCAACCCCACAGAATTCACCACAAACTTACTAGCAATGCTAATAGAATTGAGTGATCTCCCCACATTCGAATCGAGGCACGAGTCACTCAAGGCTGTTTGTAGCCTTGCAAGTTATTAATTTCACCTTCCTCACCTCAAACCACACCATCTTTCACTCAAAATTGATGCAAGGGAAATAAAACAACACAAAGATACAACACATTAAAATCTTACACATCAAATGCCAAGGAAATCTCAAAGACAAAAGGATAGAAATATACAACATAAACAATCATATAAACGCCACATTAATCATCGTTTCAGAAACACTTTGCACAGAGAAACAAAACACCACAATCCCCGGATTTATCACGCACAGCATACCTTACTCAGAAAAACAGAGTACAGAAATTTCGCATTTAATCACGATAGAAGATTCCTTATCTATCATAAATGAAACAATTTTTTGTAATATACACTTTAACAACCGGCTAACTATTCCGATTCTAGCCATATATTGTTCACCATCTAAATATATATTTCCTTCAAAATGTGTTAATCGCAAACCCAACCCAATTATTATTGGGAATTTTAATTCTCCGCATACAGAACTAAGGCGAAACAGAAACACACGCAGAGGGTTGTGCATAAAAAAAAATTTTCTTTCTAGTAACAAAATGCACCTAATAAACAACCACACGTCTACATACTTTTCAGCCGCCAACGGCTCATACGATGTACTTGATTTCATCATAGCACCCAAGGACACAGTAAACAGAACCTCTAACCTTAAAGTACATGATGAAATCACTAGTGACCACTTCCCAATTCTGCGCTTGGAGAGGGTAAAGATAGGATATACCTCTGCAAGGCTCTTGAAATTCTACGTGTATACAACCTATATTTTGCTATATATTTTGTCGAGTTCTTACTATTCACTTCGAGTTTCACGCCAGTAGATACAAAGACAGAAGATTTTTTTACTATTTGAATTAGCCCCAGACAGCAAGTTCAACATCGCTAAACAACGAGGCGACATGCCGGCAAAATTAAAATCTTTAATGTTTATAGCAGAAAAAGAATTAAAAGCAAAGTTAACGCCTATTAAAGAAAATACTGATAGAACTAGAAAAAAAAGAAAACTAGTTAAAAATATACTTTCAGCATCTGAAGATAATGTAGCTAAAATTACGGATATAGACACTAATTTGCCAACAACTAGCAGTTCAAGCAACCCAAACCCCTCCCCGGATATTCCACAACAAACAATTTCAGACAAAGACGAAGTTCTTTCTGACGACGAAGGCTTCACGCTTGTGCAGACTCGTAGTCAGAAAAAACAAATTAAACAAAGAACAACCACCACAGACACACATACACAACTCGTACCAAAATTACCTAAGCACGCATTATAATCCAAGGAGTACCTGGTAGTTTCAACCAACCACAATTAGCTAAAGAAATATACAGGTGCAAACCTACCACAAAGATAACTGACATTAAGCGTCTGCCTAGAGGCGGTGTTCTGGTTCAAGGACAGGAACCCGCTGACTTAAACAGACTACTTAAAGCTTGGCCTTCAGACGCGTTCAAAACAGGAAATATTACAATACACCTACCAGGAACTAAAGCAACACCTAAATCTTTTGTGATACGAGGTGTACATAATTCAATAGACATAGAAGACATTAAGGAAGAGTTAAGTACACAAAACATAAAACATATTTCAGTAGACCGTATAATTTCAAATATTACTGAAAGACCCACAAACCTAATCAAAGTAGTCACAGACAACAGCCAGGATATCACACAACTCATTAATAATGGTATCACTATGTGGTATCAAAAGTACACAGTAGAACAAACAAAAACACCAGCAGTGGTTGTCACACAGTGCTACCGATGCCATAGGTTTGGACATGTAGCAGCAGCATGCCAAGCAAATGCGCCTTGTGTAGGCTGTGGGGAAGAACACACGGCAAATTATGAAGGATGTCAGAAATATAAATCCATTAAAACACACTTGTACGAAATTGAAAATCCCAACACGAACAATTAAGGAACCCACACCTACCACTCCAGCACCACAAAGCACAACTACACAAACAAACACTTACGCTGCAGTGGTTAAAACTTCATCATCCAGACAGGAAACACTATCACCATGTGAAGAGGAAATACCAAAAACACCTCAAAACACACAACCAACAACGATTGAAACCACATTGACATCTGCCATAACTTCCACTTTCTCGGAAATAATGGCAGAATATACAAACCCTACAAACACCAACAGACTCACAAACGTAATAGTTAAAATCATATTGAAAAACATACACAAATTCTTGCCGCAAATTTTAACCTCCTTCATAAACTCTACTAAAAATGGATAACTTCACAGTTCTACACATCAATATCCAGGGTGCTCTTGCTTCCAAGAAACATGAGATTGAAGATACAACAAGCTCCATAAAATCTGATGTAATTATAATTAGTGAAACTCTCCTATATAACTACCATCGATTCAAATTAAACGGCTACTCCATTATTAGACATGACAGGAAGGATAATAGAGATCCAAACAGAGGTCTTTTATTATTGTATAGGACTGAACTTGGTATCCCTTCCAGCAATGAATCAATAATTATTAATGTAAAAACGCAAAATCATACAGACGTTACTGTGGCGGGCATCTACTGCTCGCCTAGTACTGTGTTAGATGTAAATCTATTGAATATATTGTATAATAGCAATTCTAATCTTATTATTATCGGCGACCTAAACAGTAAACATATAGCATTCAACTGTCGCAGTACAAACGCAAATGGCAATTTACTTTTTCAATTTTTGGATGAATCAAACATGACTTTATTAAACGATGCAACACCGACACATATCTCGTACGCACACGGCACCAGTGAAATACTGGACCTATGCCCGTGTTCGTCTAATACGAGTCGCAAATTCGTACATTTTCATGTTGGTCACGATTTAGACAGTGACCACCTCCCAGTTTGGTGTATCTTCAATCTCACCCCCCACTTAAATAAAATCAGTTAAAGACCAACTGAACTACAAAAAAGCTAATTGGCCAGTTTTTCAAACTCCATTAAATGAAACCTTACCTCCAGAAGTACTACATATTGCCGCGGACGCATCAGATATAGATGCATAGTGTCATATCATCACTGAGTGTCTAAAACATGCAGCCAACAGTTCTATACCGAAACAAAAACACTTCACAACAACTCATTCATGGCAACCACACAAAGACATAATACACTAAAAACATACGTATACTCCGCAGACAGTACATTCAAAATCGCAACCCCACACTTAAAACTCAGATAAACACAATAAGGAATAAAATACGAAACTTAATCAGACAACAAAAACAAGAAAACTGGGACACCTTCTGTTCCGATCTAAATCACAAAACTGATCCTAAACAAATCTGGACACACTTGAAAAGATTTACAAATACAGGAACAACAAACAGTATATCCACCATTGGAACTGGATGGAGAAACAGCATACACTAACACACAAAAAGCAGAGATATTTAAAAAACACGTTCAAGATACATCATGAACCAGACATGAACAGATACTTTTATAATACAGTCACAAACGTCATTGATCAAAACAGAAGCATTTTTACACCTAAATTTCCAGTCAACACTATTACACACCAAGAAAAAACAAAAGACTGGAGCACTCATCAACTGATAAAACATCACTGTAACAGAAGTCGTAACTCCTTTTAACAACACAAAAAACAAAGCCCCTGGAGAAGATGGTATTCAAGCTATCCTCCTAAAACAAGGCACTCAGAGATTATATGAACACCTACAGCGTTATTTAATCTCTCACTATCAGCAGGATATATCCCCGTTTCTTGGAAGGAAGCAATAATATTAATGTTCCACATAGAAGGAAAGCCAGCGAATAAACCAAACAACTACCGCCCGATTAGCTTAACCAGTTGTATTGGCAAAGTATTAGAGAGGATAATTAGTAATCGTCTGTCAGTTTACTTAGAAGAAAATTCAAAATTACCAGAAATTCAAAACGGATTTCGAAAATACCGACAAACTTCAGACCACCTGATACCCCCCCCAAGATCGCCTGCCACTTGTGATGACACTAGTGACTGGGAACAAGAAGCTGTCGATCTTGAAGCAAGCCAAGTAGTTGGTAAATCTCCAACTCCTCTACCACCCGCGATAGTTGTAAAAGGAATTCCCGCAACGGTCCGACAGCCCGAGGTCGCGAAACACCTCCAGGCCCTTTTTCCTTCGGTGTCGTTTATTGAAGTTCGCCGCCTTCCGCGCGACGGACTAGTCATAAAATGTAAAGAGCCGAAGGATTATATTAAGCTGTTGAAACCTTGGCCTCAAGAAGCTTTTCACGGAGTAAAGTTCAACATCCACGTACGTGGAGATCGACCACATTCCAAGCAAGTGGTGATTCGTGGGCTTGATAGCGATATCAGCCTACAAGAAATCAAAGATGAATTATCTAGTCAGGGCATTACTGCCACCAATTTAAGAGAGAATAAAATCAGCGAAGACAGTCCTCCCTACGCCGCTTGTTCATTTTTCGCTACAAGATGTCACTCTGGGTGATAAATTAATAAAAAACGACGTGACCATGTGGTTTCTCAAACTCCGAGTTGAAGAGTCAAAACAACCCGCGGCAGTCACAGTACTTCAGTGCTTCAACTGCCAAAAATTTGGGCATGCAAGAGCTGCCTGTAAAGCTTCACCCAGGTGTGCGAGATGCAGCGGCATGCATGCAGTCAAAGAGTGCCCCAAAAACAGGGAAGACACATGTTGCGTCAATTGCGGAGGCCCTCACGCGGCTTCCTACCGTGGTTGCCCTAAATATTCTCAAGTCCTAGCCCTTAAACGGGAAAAGTTCCTCAAATCCAATATGTCGGCTAATCTCAATATGATTAAGTCGACGACCCTAAAAGACGATTTGATCACTCCATCCAGTAAGACCGTCAAGCCTACAACCCAGGAGAAAGTCCAGCAGCCCCAGCCAGTTGCTCCATCAGCTCCTACATCTCTCAAACGGACCTACGCCGAAGCTACAGTCCGCCGTCGTAAAACAACTCAGAATACGCAGACACAGACTGCTGATCTCACGTCTGGTAACGTTTGTTGCTGAGACCATTATCAAAGTCTGGGGAGGCCAATACGACTCCAAGCAGGAGTTGATCAGAGGAATGGCGAACTCTATACCCCTGTATTTTGAGTTTCAACCTTTTAGCCCTCGAGAATTCGAAGAGATCCTGTCTGAAAAGCTCATTCTTGACCCTAATGAGGTAAGTTCTTAAAAATTTTAGCTGTTAACATTCAGGGCGACTTAAATCACAAGAAATATGAATTACTCCAATTACGTAAAAAAGAATGTATACATTCAATAATCATTAGTGAGACACTTCTTAATAATAATAGTAATTTCAGTCCACCAGGATATCAATGTATTAATAAACCTAAAAGCCCAGGTCGTAGAGGTATCGCTATACTCCACTTGACCCAACTAAAATGTATCTTTCCCGACTTCTGTATCGACACAACTAACGAGTTCATTCTTGCCTCCATAAATCTATCTACCCTAATCAAAATAGCAATCCTTGATATCTATATTTCCCCTTCCACCACCCCCGAGACGAATTTACTCCTCCAAGTAGTTAATAACTTCCCGTACTCAATTATTATTGGCGATCTCAATTCCAATCACCGCAATTTCAATTGTAGGTCAATTGACCGAAATGGTGTAATTCTTAATTTGATTTCTCAGCATGACCTCGTATTAGGTAACAACAATATCCCAACCCATACTCACCATGATGGGACCCAGGATATACTTGACCTTGCACTATACACGACTAGAATATCCCCCTACATTCAGGATTTCACAGTTTACCATGATATTGGAAGCGATCATTACCCCATATCTGTAACTTTAAATATCGCCGATTCTCGAACCCCAAATACTCAACCATATCTGTTTGATTTCTCTGCCACTAATTGGCACTCTTTCTGGGAATTTGACCGAAATTTACCTCCAGTCATTACTCAAGCTAATGACCCTGAATCTATCAACGAATATTTACTTCACATCACTAACGCAACAACTGATGCTATGCATAAAATAATTCCCAAACGTCGTATCGATAATCATCCAAATTCATGGAAACTAATTAGAGAAATACATTTACTGATCACCAAAAGGCGCAGACTGAGACGTCAATTTACAACTTCCCGAAACCCCAGGATTAAAACTCAAATAAACCGTGTAACCAACCTTATCAGACGTCGCATTAACGAACAAAGATCAAAACTGGACCGAGTTTTGTGAATCTCTAGATAATTCTTATAAAAACCTGGCCATATTCTGGAAAAAGTTTAAAAGTATTTGCAACGACAACTCAACCAACAGGATTCCCAATTTAAAACATAATAACATTGTTGCAAGTTATGACCTCGAGAAAGCCAACTTACTAGCTGAGTACTATAAGCAGGTTTTCGCCACTCCCAACTCGCCGTAATTTAATCATACTCATCTGCGCACTTTCCAAAATTTCATTCAAAATAATATGGCAGCGTTCAGTTCGCATTTCCCGTGCTGTTTACCCCACAGTAACTTTGTCCATAGCACTGCCCTTCAAAAACTAGCCAAACCAATTACACCGGCTGAGATAAAACTGATTATTCAAACTATAGAAAATAGTGCCCCAGGTGAGGATGGCATACGAAATATCATTCTCAAAAAAGCATCACCTTTATTCTTAAGACACCTAACAGCTTTATTCAACCTTTCCTTTTATTCAAGCTACTATCCACCTCCGTGCATATCCGCCATAATTAAAGTAATACCTAAAACAAACCCGGCATCCAGCAATCCCAAAGATTATCGACCCATTAGCCTAATTAACAACATTGGCAAATTGTTGGAAAAAAATATTAGCTAATCGTATAACATGGTATTTGGAAGATGAAGAGCTACTCTGAAATACAAAATGCTTCCCGGAAAAACAGACAGCTGATCATTTAGTTCGGTTAACCGAATCAGTTACTCAAGGTTTTAACAGAAATCACATCACAGTTGGCTTATTTTTAGACGTGAAACAAGCCTGTGATTCTGTCTGGCACCAGGGGCTTAAATTTAAACTCTTCCAATTTAACTTTCCGCCCATCCTAACTAGATGGATATCCAGTTTCCTCGATAATAGAACAGCTAAAGTTAGAATAAAGAACGCTACATCTCATACTGTTCACCTCTCAGCAGAGGTTCCCCAAGTGTCTGTACTCAGCCCTCTGTTGTATATTCTCTATGTCAATGATATCCCCTTCCCGCCGCTCAAATATACTTATGCGTCGCAATATGCCGACGATATTGCGGAATGGAGCATGTCACGTGATCCCCTCCTCGCTGCCTCGAAAGTCCAAGCCACATTAAATAGGATTACCGCCTGGTGTAATTCCTGGCGGGTAGAACTTAATGCCTCTAAAACACAGGCTATAATATTTAAACGAAAAATTACGAGGAAAAATAAATCTCTTTCCAAAGTTAAACTGAAAATGATGAACACCGAAATTAAATTTTCGTCTACTGTAAAATTCTTGGGCATTATATTTAATAGAAAGCTTACATGGACAAATCATTTTCAATCTATTCTTTCGAAAGTGAGGTTAGTTTCTTTCGGCACCTCACCAGTGAAAGTGGGTTTTCTCGGAGTACTCCCGTTTCCCCCCCCCACAACAAAATTCCTGTTACCCTGGATCTATAGATCCCAGCCCTGAAAAGAGGCCTGTCAGAGCACACATTTAAATCTATCCAAAAGTTTAAGATGTTTAGGGAAAAAAATCAGAAGATACGACTTAACTCAGCTGACGCACTGCTTGCATCTCTCGGCTCGCTCACTCTGAGAAACCGTCGACCACTTCTTTTCCGATGTATTTCTGATGTAATTCTTCTACCTTTGGTGGATGTGATGCTGAACCTTCCTCGCCATTCTTCGCTCTCTCCACTGGCCGGCAAATTTTCTCAGTTTCTCTTGACGCTCCCCATTAACATTCAGTAAACTATTAACTTCCAGTTTAGTTATTTGCGACCGTCGCGTTAGTTACACAACTAACATGCCACTCTAGCCTAATCTTCCTCTCCCGTAATCAGTTTGTTTATTTATCTTGCCTTGTGTGGGGTGAAGAGAAACAACAGTTTCTGACCGCCCCTGGTTATTTTTCGTTGAAAGAACGAAATGATAATTTAACCAAAATCCCTGTCCTGATTTGGACCCCAAAATCTCGCCATTCGCCTTGCGACTCCACAGGTACACCCCGATAGCATACGTCGATAAAGCAAGCACCATCCCGCCACTCAAAAATAGACTCATCTATCTTGCAGCTAATTACTACAGAAAAGCAAACAACCGTACCCAATTAACAAGAGAATTTCCACGAATAGTAGCCATCCCACGATCTTGGCAGCGATACCTCTCGCCATTTTATTACATACAAGCCCGGAATGCAAACTCAAGTGACTAACCATCTATGTTGTGTTTTTACTTCCAGCTTTGGGCACCGGTGAGTTTGGGTTCTTTTGGTACCTCACCAGTACTCAAGTACTCCCGTTTCCCCCCCACAAAATTCTTCTTACTTTGGATTTATAGATTCCAGCCCTGAAAAGAGGCCAGTGTGAGCACATCTTAGTCATCTCCAAATTTTAATATATTAGTATAAAATCATGAGTTTTTACCAAGCTGACGTACTGTTTGCATCTCTCTGCTCACTCCACGTCAACCATATTTCCACTTTCACTACACAATTCTTCGGACGCTTGTGAGTGCTGTGCTGAACTTTCCTCGTCGTCCTTCGTTCTCTCTCCGGGAGGCCGAACCGCCTCTCAGCTTTTCTTGACGCACCTCCTAGTTAAACATAATAATCTGTCAGCTTCAAAGTCATTCGTGACCATCGCACACTAAAAATAACAAACAAGCCACTCCAATTCACTTAATTATCTCCGTAATCATTTGACTAATTTACTCTTGCCTTGTGTGGGGTGAAGAGAAACAATAGTTTCTGACCGCCCCTAGTTAATTTTTCGTTCAACATTTGGAGAACGAAAGGATAATTTAACCTAAATACCTACCAAGTATTCCTTCCTTCCACTTACCTGGAGCTAAACCAACACCTAAATCATTTGTGATACGGGGTGTGCATTATTCAATAGAGACAGAAGACAAAGGATGCGTTAAGTGCACCAAACAAAACATTTCAGTGGACAGAATAATCTCAAACATCACCAAAAAACCCACTAACTTCATCAAAGTAGTAACAGATAATAGCCAGATATTACACAGTTCATCAATAATGGTGTCACTATGTGGTACCAAAGGTACACGATTGAACAAACAAAAACACCAGCAGTGGTTGTCACACAGTGTTACCAATGCCAAAGGTTTGGACATGTAGCTGCAGCATGTCAAGCGAATGCGCGTTGTGTGGGCTGTGGTGAGAATCACCAAATTTCACAATGCACTAAACAAAATCCCAAACCCAAATGCTGCAATTGTGGGGAGAAACATACGGATAACTATAAAGGATGCCAAAAATACAAATCTATTAAGACACGTCAAAAACCAAGGTTTTTTAACCTTGAATCAATTATACAAGCTTTAGACCATGGATTCTCAACCGGGGTCTACATGGACACTAGGGGTCTATGGAATATTTCTGGGTGTCCACAGGCAAAATATAACAAATTGGGGTCCACAATGATATTTTGGTGGTCCATGAAGAAAACCAACTCAGAATGGTTTTTATTATTAAAAATTCAATTTCTATTGTAATTTTGGTTGGACGTGAAAAAAGCTGAAGTAGACATTCAAACGAATTTGGATGTATTTTCTAGATTTTGAAAAATTTCCAGAAAATTGCCTTGAAAGCAATAAAAAAAGAAAAAAATAAGTTATAAGAGCTGGTTTTAAATATGCGCCTCAGGCAGTCGGTTCTTTTCATATAATATTGTCTGTCTGACCCTCGCCCTCCCATACTAATCTCCTTAGGGAATTTATTCCAGAAATACTTCGATCTGTCAAACCCTTCTAGGGGAAAAATCTATTAAAATGTCGACTTGACCCAAGCAGTTCACTTCAGTTTAACGTTGAACTGCATCGTGAAAAGGTAAGAGATATTAAAAGTTCCTAGTACATTCTTTCGTATTTTTTTTTAATTTCTGCATTTCGATAATAAAAAATTATTTCCCAGTATAAAAAGACTGAAGAGAAAATGGCAAATTTTTCCCGTTTTGAAACAAATTTCAAATATCAATTCATATCTTGGCAGTTATCTGATATAATTATCAGCTTTGAGGAAGTTAAAAATGTCAATGGTGACCCTAATGATAATAATGAATGCCTTGTATAGTTTTTTTTAATCATTCAAGTTATTTTAACTATAACATTTCTATTTACCAGTTTTCCTCGAACATTTACCATGCACTCTGTTTCTATATACGTGTTTTATTTGTCGAAAAATTTCTAAAAATGAATAGCAATAGTTAGATATTATGAAATGCAATAATTGTATTACCAGCTGTATATATGCAGACATCCCATGGCTGCTCCAAGTGAAAACAAGTGCCGACAGTACTCCGTTGAATATTTGTCTTACGGATTTATTCCAACACTACATAATGAAACGAAACCAATGTGCCTCATATGTATGGATGTACTTTCAAATGATAGTATGAAACCTTGTAAACTAAAAATCCATCTAGAAAAGAAGCACACAGGAGAGAAAGATAAACCAGTAGAATAATTTAAAAATTTCGTAATAATTTCCAAGCTAGAAAAACAGTGTCTCAATTGTTTAATAACAAAGTGTGTAAAATGAGTGATGGTTTACTGGCATCATATGAAATTAGCAAAATAATAGCAAAGGCAGGAAAACCCCATAATGTTGGTGAAACAGTAATTCTACCAGCAGTGTCTGTTATTATTTCGTCAGTTATGAAACAAAATGCAAGTGAAATTACTAATTCCATCCCTTTAAGCATTGATGAAGTAGCAGAGGATGTAAAAAAACAATTGATAGCCCATTTGCAAGTGAAACAGTTTGCCCTTCAACTTGATGAATCCACTTTAAGAGATAATGAGGCCATTTTATTAGCATATGTTAGATTTAACAATGATGAAGGACCCAAAGAAGAAATGCTTTTTGTTAGAAGTCTTGTGACAGACACAAAAGGTGAAACAATTTTTAATGAAGTTGTTACTTATTTCCAGGAAAACAATATTCCACTGAAAAATATAATCGCTTGTGCTACTGATGGTACACCATCTATGACAGGCAGATACAAAGGTTTTATTGCACATTTACAAAAAGCTGTCCCGGAAGTATTTTGTATTCACTGCGTGATACACCGTCAACACTTAGTTGCAAAGAAAATGAGTGCACGTTTCCATGATGCCCTTACTGTCGTAATACAAGTAGTTAACCATATTAAATCAAATTCTCTCCGAGACCGCCTTTTTCATGAATTATGTAAGCAAAATGGAGAAGAGTTTGAGCGGCTTGTATTACATACAGAAGTGAGATGGCTATCAAAGGGGAATTGTCTTTAGCGTTTCATTGCACTTTGGGATTCTATTGTTTCCTTTCTTGCTAACACACAACTTGGAGAACAGCTGCTTGCAAATAAATGTGATATGTTTTTCTTATCAGATATATTTGAAAATTGAATTCACTTAATAAATAGCTCCAAGGAAAAGATTCTGATCTGATATCTAGTAAAAGTGCTGTTGCTGCTTTTCTGGGGAAACTAAAGTTGTATAAGAATAATATCAGGCGTCGTGCATTTGAACAGTTTCCTGGTTTGGCCTCTGTTGCCATCGATTTGCAAGATGAAGATCTTGCATTATATGGTGAATATATGGAAAATATGCATGAAGATATGCAAACTCGGTTTAGTGACCTACTCATGATGGTTATACCGACTTGGGTTTCAATTCCTTTCGAAGTTAATGTTGCCGATATAGACATATCTTTGCAAGAGCCTCTCATCGAATTACAAAGTGATGAAATAATGCGTGCAAAATTCAAAGATGGAAAGTACAATGTATTGAAGACAAATGATGTTGCTACAAAGTACCCTTTGCTCTGGGATAAAGCACAGCTCTACGTTATTGCTTTTCCAACATCCTATCTTGTTGAATCGGGATTTAGTCGTGTTTCTCAACTGTTATCAAAAGCTCGCAATAGACTTGACATTGTGAAAACATGTGATGTTCGATTATCATTAACATCGATGGAACCAGATATAAAGAAACTCGCCGAGCAGCATCAACCACAGGGATCTCATTGAATAAATATGCCTATCTTTTTTTTCTTATCACACACTTAACTTTAACTGGTTTATCAAAAATTTTAACCAGTGTACATAAATAAATGCTGCAGTGAATTCAATTGCCTGAAGAGCTCTGATCTCCATGGGGTTGACCATGGAAGAAACATGATAATATTGTAATACAAGATATTGGTAAAGAATTATTATCACAATAATTTTGATTATTATTATTATTACTAATTATCATTATTATTATTATTGTTGTAGAATACTTTATTTGCTTTAAATTAGTTTTCATTTAAAAATAAAGCTTAATTATATACTATTTCTTTGATTATTAAAACCTCAAAATTTATATTAGTGAAAAATAGAATATTGTCTTCTTATGACCAATAGTTATGAAGGGGTCCACCAAGAAAAAAGAAGGGAAAAGGGGTCCATGGGTAAAAAAAGGTTGAGAACCACTGCTTTAGACGAACAAGGCATTCCACATACCAATATACAGCGAATAATTTCAAAGAAAACATAAGCACCCACAAATCTTATACATATAAACATAGACGACAGTTACAACATTCTAAAACTAATTAATATTGAAATAACGCTTTGGTATCAAAAATACCAAGTAGAACAGCTCAGAACTCCGGCAATTGTAGTAAAACAATGTTACAATTGTCAAAGATATGGACACGATTCTGCAGCCCGCTTAGCAACACCGAGGTGCTGCGGCTCTGATGGGAACACCATATCTCCCAGTGTAAAAACGATAAAGAAACACCCAAATGTTGTAATTGTGATCAAACACACACAGCCAACTGTAAAGGATGTGATAAATACAAATATATAAAACAACGTGTATATCAGATAAGTACATCATCAGAACAGGAACAGCCAAGTACAAATAGGCAACCAAAAACAGACATATTAACAGCATTTATAAAACAACTAAAACCACAAATGCACAAATGTTAAGAGGAAAAAATCCAAGAACAGCACCACATTCCATGAAACAAATGCTAACACACCTGATAAAACAAGCATTATTACTACCATAAAAATTTCCAGAATTTGTAACAGAATACACAAAACGGAACCAAACAACCAACTGCATCGATTTGCTGATTAATATGTTAAAAAAAAACATTACACCTCATATTCCATACATAATAACAACACTTACCGGATACATGCTTACAACATAATGTTCACAGTTGCATATATCAATATCCAAGGTGAAATAGCTTCCAAAATACAGAAGATCGATGACCTTATACAAGAAACTAACCCCCCAGTTATAATAGTAAGCGAAACTTTAATATAGAATAACAATAGTTTTAAAATACCCATGCACACATGAAGAAAGAAAGATAGAATTAACAAAAATGATAGAGGCAGTATGCTGCTCTACAAAACGGAACAATGAGTTATAGAAATTAAATTGAGCAGTAACAACGAACACGTCACAGTTGATATCCTGCAAAAAAACAAAAGTATCTGTTTCAGGAATTTACTGCTCACCAAATGAACAATAACTATATATAGTTATGGTTGTTGAAAAAGATGTTGAGTAATGCTGTGTTTAATTGAAGACCTAAATAGTAAAAATGTCAATTTTGGATGCAGATACACAAACAACAATGGAAGAAGTCTCCTACAGTTCATAGATGACAACAATATAGTCTTATTAAACAATACCACCCTTGACACTAACTCCAGTGACATACTTGAACAGTGCATTTGCACATATAATGCGAGCCAAAGGCGAATAAAATTCCAGGTGGGAAAAGATGTAGATAGTGATCACCTTCCAATATATTGCGTCTTCGATTAATTAATAAAGAAACAAACTGTCCTCCTACTTTATTTTTGAAGCAAAACAAAACAAAACGAGAAAAAGAATTAAATACAATAGATAAAGCCAAAAAGATAATGTTAGGAAAAGACCGAATAAAAATAATAAAATTCACTAATTCGTCAGAAAATTCAGAAAACGAAGAATAAGTAGGAGAAGCAATTAATACTGCGGTGGAGAAAGCTCCCAATACTAACAAATTAAATGTAATAGTAAACCAAACAAACCCCTTGGATGTTGGCTTACAAGTACAAGAAAATTTCAATTATAAACCCCACAAACAACAAACTTGACACAGATGATCAAAACTGATTCACAATAGTTACATCACAAAAAGAAAAAACACAAGGTAGCAATATGGCGCACAAAACCCAGCTTCCACAATACTCGATAATAATTTAAGGTATACCAGGCCACTACAATCACCCCTTCTTGCAACAGAGATTAAACGCTGCAACGCGCAAGCATGTATTGCTAGAACCAAGGTCTGCGTCGGAGCGGCGTCCTTGTTCGAGGGTAAAAAGCCGCTGACCGTAACAAGTTATTGAAGGAATAGTCAGAAAACGCGTTTATATCTGGTAAAATTAAAATTCACCTATCTGGAAGCAAGCCCCAGCTTAAATCTATAATCGTAAGTGGTATGCAGTCTATAAACCCTGACACCGTTACACATGCGCTAGACAAACAAAATTTACCACAAATACACGACAAATAATTTCAAAAAAATCACAAGCAACTACAAATTTAATACGAGTTGACAGAGATGACAACTAAAGACAAACCTTATAAATAATGGAATAATGCTCTGGTATCAAAAATATCACGACGAACAATTAAAAACTCCGATAATTGACTAAACTGAATACTACACAATCGCCATACTAGTGACAAACTAAATTTGTGTTTCAGAACATAATGAGCCGGAAACTAATTAAATTTCAGGTGGGAAAAGATGTCGATAGCGACCATATTATAAATATGTTGCATCTTCGATCTCGCCGCCCATAAAAATGCAACCTATAAAAGATAAACGTTTAATTACAATAAAACAAATTGTTAAAATCATGAAGAGGAATTAGACAATCAATTACCTAATAACGTTATAGGAATAAAATTGAACAATATTCTACAGCTTCGTGAAGAAGATTTAGCTGGTCTGAGTTCGATGATGCTTCACAAGTAGATCGGGTGATTCTTTTTCTGGTCATCCTGGTTTCTTCTGACGTAAAATAAAAGTAAAATTCAGAGTTAATGTTCAAAAATGCACCTGGGTAGTTATTCAGAAAAACCGCGGGCAGTCACGTACACCCGATGAGTAAAAGTCAAGATAAGATCAAGTCATTTCACTAAACAGTTTTTCGCACTAACGTATAAAAATAAAACATGTCTGTTCAGCACAACGTCTAAACTAAAACTGAGTAAGTTACTTTAGTAACGAAAAACTGGTGCAAACTAGGATTGAGAATAACAAGTTTCCGTCGAACGACGTCTCGACTTTAAATCCGATCCAATGGTTGGGAGAGCACGCAATTGGCGACCAATGAGAAGCTCTCTGATAGAGAGCGAAGTCTGAAAAGATAAACGAAAAGCAGGTGGGAACGACTGACCTAAATAAGTTTCTTTAGGGGTGGCCGTAAGACGCGTTTAAACCACACGAGACTATTTATACACCTACCTGGAAATAAACCACAACCAAATCTGTAGTCACTCGAGGGGTCCATTACTCAATCACCACTGACGACATAGAAGAGAGATTAGAGGAACAAAATATTTCACACACACACGTAGAACACATTATATTTAAAGTAACGCAAAAACCAACAAACCTTGTAAGAGTTGACACAGAACACAACATTTCTAACTTAATCAATAATGAAATTATACTCAGGTATCAAAAATACCAAGTTGAGCAAACAAAAAATCCAGCAATTGTGGTAACACAATGCTACAATTGTCAGAGATATGGACATATTTCAGCAGCATATAATAATAATAAAATAGTGCTAAAGTAAAACAGGCCACCTACGTTCTAGAGTTATTTAAAAAAATAATAGTGATAATAATAAATAAATTAATTAAAAAATGTGACAACGTACAATTTAACAACATACTAAAAATCTACAAAACATATATTAGACCAGTAATAGATTATGCAGCTCCAGCATGGATAACTGTAAGCGACAAAATAATTAAAACCAAACTACAAACAATCCAAAACACACTCCTCACAACAGCATACAGAGTACCAAGAACTACTTCATCTCAATTCATACACAAATATTTGAACATACCAACCATAGAAATATCTATACTATAAAGTAACAGATACTGTTGAACTCGTTAAAGTCGAGACAGAAATTCCTGTCTTTGCACACAACAAGTAAAAGAAGCACTTCAGGTTTTATTTATAGTTAAGTACAAATCTAAACATAGGACTATCTGTGATGTGCCCACCACGAGTATCGAAACATGGTTTCTCACAGTATAAGTCTTTAGACATACCGATGTGCCACTGGAGGTACAATGCTTCACAAAGAAACGTCATTTTTTATCTGTTTACTTATGGAGAAGTCTTATGGTTTACAAGTAATCTTTCAGCGACTAATGTGGACTAATTTATGATTCATACATATTATAACAATAGCAATTTGCAATTAAAATCTTCAATAGCTTGTTCTGTGTGGATTAAAACTATTGTATGTTACTTTATTATACTAATAAAAGCCACTTTCATTATAATGTTGAAAAATCGAAGTAGTATTCGAACAAAGTGTAGATGTCATTTTCGTTATTTTATCATGACAGTAACACTTGGGAATAAAGAAGTGTTACATTTAGCAAGAACATTGACGCAGTGAAGGTAGATGTCTCATAAGATAAGTAAATGTACCAGTGAACTGTTATATTTTGCTTTAAACATGACGTTTCAAGCTTGACAGCACTTTGTACCATGTCGAATTTTCTGTCTCCTGCAAATGTGGGTAAAAATTGACTCTATAGTAAAGTATTCATTAATACAGGTAATTCAAAGACAGACGAACGTAACAATACTGCAATTTCAAGTTTTGTTGTTATTAGTGGAACGAAAACCAACTGGCCCATTTCTCTTTATCTTCCATTTCTATCCAGTTTTCTCTAAATCCCAGGTAACGTGGGTATTCGAGGGAACAAGATCGCACTTTAATTTGTCTGCTTTGGTGCTGTGACTGCCGTGTCTATTCCATATATGGACTAAAGTCCTGTGTTCAAGGTTCGGCTCTGCGCCAATTGACAGTCGAATTGGAGTAAGCGACGTGATAACAAGCTTTCCTAGGTCAAACCTTCTATTGCTTTTTCGCCATTTTGTTTTCCTAAGAATTCTGGTAAGGTTACACATCGGGTACAGTTTTTTTAACTCGTCGTTTTTTTTTATCTGCAACAAATACATCACTTTGTAGCCTTTGTGACACTCATGCCACAATAACCACGTTTTACTGTCTTGTCGTCGTTACGACCGTGAATGACGGCACCATTTGAAACATGTTTTCCCACTGTATAGTGTCATTGGTCCTCCTTACTTATGCTTTAAAAAATTTTAAGGGTTATTGGCCTTTTGAATTATTTACCCGAATTTTGGCCATTGCTTTATTTTAATTTGATATATTTTTTTACTTTTTATAATAGTTTTACTTTTATTTTATGCAAAATAAGTAAGTATGTCCACATTTTGAAACACTGAAATCTCCTTTTACTGATGGAGATTTGTTAGGACGACTTTAGAGGTTGACTGGCCTCTTCCACTGAAGAAAAGTGGCATAGTCCCAAACAGAAGGGTTTTCTCCCATTTCTCCTTCATTTAAATAGAAATGGTCACTTTGATACAATGAAACCATTGAAATTTCCGTCTTAAGTTAGATGACATCAAGGCCTTGATTGATTATTATTACACCAGAACACAACTTACCTCTCCTCAATAATGGTTATTTTACTTATTTTTATGTATATAGTCAGTCTTTAACTACTATTGATCTATCTATCTGTTTCCCTTTTACTTTTCTCCCTTTTACCTCGGGTGAATAATAATTTCTTATAATTTTTATTGCGATTAGCTGTTATAAGTTCTACCCAATTCGAGTATCATGGAGATAGTTGGAGTGGTTCGTCTGTCTCTCTTTCATCTATCTCTTGGAACTCAATTCTTCTATTTGTTTTCATCTAATAACGACTTTATAAAGGCAGTAAGTGATTGTATTATTCAAGCAGCTGTTCAGTTTCTTTCTAAAACCTCCATACCATTTTCATGGTACCTTTCCCATGGTGGTATCCCAGATGCTAGCAGGCATGTAAGGCTCAAATACGGGCTTTGAATACCTTTTGTATGTCACACTGTTTCAAACATATTTTTACAGTAAAGTAAACAATTACGTAAAAAATAACAATGAACTATTTAAACTATATTTCCAAGTAATTATAAATAGCAATAATACAACAGATAATAATAGAGAATATGACTATACAATAAAAATGATGACATAGAAAAAAACTGAACAAGAATTCTGGGACACAATTAAAGTAACAAAATAAAAAGGTACATGAAATGATGACATGCAAATCATCCTCTTTAAAGAAATGGAACTTAGAAATCCCTTGAATGTATAATGGTGATTTTTAATTTATCTGTAAACTTAAGATACATCCAAGTTACTTGGAAGTATGCAAATATATTAATATACCAAAAGAATGGAAAGTCAGGCAGTAAAGCATTCCACTGTTTACGGCATAATGGCCTGAGGTTTTGCCTATTAGATATGTTGCTGCCACCCAGTATTATTCACTGTCTTTCAAACTTCTTTGAAAACAGAAACTGAAGAATAAATTTGGGAACCTTCTCAGAGCTACTTAATATGAAAGTAGGCATCCACCAGCGGTAGTTAACACTATTTCCTTTATCACGAATGCTAACAAAATGCCTCTGAAAGATCCAAATCGAAAGCACTCCTCACAGTTCGCTGATGACATAGCAGTCTGGAAAAGTGCTCCCACCCCATCTGTATCAACAACAAATCTACTGGCTCAGCTGAACAGAATAATTGAATGTAGCAAAAATTATAAATTAACATTAATGTGCCCAAAAAAATAAAAAACACCCACTAGAACTTTATATGAATGGAACACTTCCTCATACTGCTACACTTACAAATTTTTATGTCTCACATATGATTCAAAATTAATACACTGCTTGTCAAAATCTTAAGGCCAATGAACATAAAGAAAAAATATGCATATTTGCGTTGTTAGACTCAACCACGTTTTTGAGTACAACTTTGAAAGATGAAAATAACAAAAGGTAAAATAAAAATAAAAACCTTCTTTTGCATTTAATACGAAAAATGTGAACACTATGAAATTAGCCTAAATACCAGCTGGTCAAAAGTTTAAGACCATACCAAAAAGAAACCCTAAACAGGGTAGGAAATGCCCCACAAAAGACCTCAGTAGTGAGTTGCACGGCCGTCATTGCAAGTAACTGCAAATATTCGCTTTGGCACGGTCGATACAAGCATTTGCAGAAGAATGGCTGGAATGTTATTCCAAGTGGTGAAGCTAGCTTCACAAAAATCATGCACTGTTTTGAACTGACGTCCATTTCTATAGATTTAACTTGCCATCCACCCTCAAACATTTTCAATGGGGTTGGGTTCAGGCGAACACGCTGGATGGTCTGAAAGAATCACGTTATTCGCCATGAAAAAGTCCTTTGTCCTGCGGGCATTGTGATTTCCAGCGTTTCTCTGCTGAAAGAACCAGTCATTTCCACACAAGCGAGGGCCTTCAATTAGTAATGAAGATCTCTACAACATGTCAATGTAGCCAGCTGCTGTTTGCCTTCCCTGTATAACCTGAAGTTTCTTTGTTCCATGGAAGAAGAAAGAATCCCAGATCCCGATATAACCTTCTCCACTGTGTCGTGTAGATATCCTTATCGTGCCAGTAACGTTGGAAGCCATTTGGACCATGCAGGTTAAATTTTTTCTCATTAGAGAACAAAAACTTCGTCCACTTTTCTATGTTCCGTATTTGATGCTTCTCAGCAAAGTGTAACCAAGCGGTTTTGTGGTGTGGAAGGAAACGTGGTCTTTGAAGACGTTTAAGGTTTTTTGCAGCCTTTCTATCGTAGATGCCGTCTTATTGTTCTTGTGCTGCATTCTGCGTCCGTAAGGGCCTTAATCTGGTTGGACAACCCGTCGTATCCTCCTGCTTAACGCAGGCGAAATTTTCTTGGGTCGATTACTTGCAATTTTCGTTCAGTATCCTTCAGGGTCTTTTAAGAAATTTGCAATCTCAACAGCGATGGTACGTTGAGCGATACCTTACTTTTGCAGCTCGACATTTCTGCCACGTACAAACTGTCAACATTTTAGCCTGTGCCATGTTTTTACCCAATGTAACGCAGGAGATGTCAGTGGGAGATGTTGACAACATTAATGCTTGAATACAAATGACTAAATTTCGTTACGAATTTACCGATTAACGCTTCGTTTCAGTTTGGCCTTAAACTTTTTACCAGTTAGGATTTAGGTTAATTTAGTTTAGAACTTTATACAACCCAACGAAGTGACAGGGTATTATTTGCAACATATACATACCGTAATTACCTACATGAACGTGGAGTTGAAAGACGTTAGAACAAATGCACAAAATTAGCTCTGATCCCTTTGCAGTAATTATAATAGCAATACTTAGGAAAAGACAACATATGTTGGAGGGAGGAAAAGGTCAAACACACCGAACCCTTCGATCAAATTTTGATACCAAGAAAACATGAGGCTTTTAAGGGTTGCAAAATTTACAAACTATTCAAGCTATTAAGATTAGACGTTAAAAACAGTATCATGAATAAAAATATAAATATTAAAACAACAACAACCAAGCAATCACTACTACCAACACCTCAACAAAACAAACCTACATGTCCAGTAACACTTAAAATAACAAAAAAAAATAACTCGACAAAAAATACAAACATTACAGCCTTACCACAAGAGTCAAAAACGAAAGCAGAAACTAACAATCAAACAACAACAGACACGAATAAGAAAGTAAATATAAGCATGTTGAAATGTATCATTAAAACAAATTCACTCACTTCATGGCATAATACTCAAAACTGAAACAGGTTAAAGACAGCATCCAAAAAGCATATCACAACATGCTTACTACAAATAATGATATCATTCGTAAAGTACCTTTTCACAAAAATTCATATTTAAACATATCAACATTCAAACAGGTGAAACAAGAAAAAAATGTTTTATTTATAAGTGAAACCTGTTTTTACACAATAGTTTGTTTTGGATTTTGATGTTGTTCACCCTAGTTAACTACCAACTGGTGGGAAACTAAGCCTTGTATAGTCCATATATGGGACATGCATGGCTGTAATGGCACCAGAGTAGACAAACTTCGCTGCAGTATCAGTAAGCTAGTTCCTGCAAATACTGAAATGGTCACGTATCCAGAAAAAAATTGATTGAAACAGAAGATAAAGAAAAATTGGTCAATTTTGACGAGAACGGAGTAAGAACTAACATAAGAAATTCCAATGGACAGCTAAGAGAGTGAGGGTATATAGTAAAATTGTTGTACTGAATGGTTTCCATATAATCCAAAGCAAGAAAGATGACATACAAGTAAGCGGTGAACACAAAAACTGTATAGGAGATCCTTTAAGTAACCATCGAGCCACAATAAACCATAGCAGACAGAACCCACAGAGTCACTTAATTTTAAACCATTCATAAAGAGAGAACAGAAGAATGGTTGAAAAGATGTTTGGCAAAGATAAGATGGAACTTCCATTCGGGAATATGTCTTCCTCAGATGACAAAAAAGGTCAAATGTGTAGATTGTAATTAGTCCCAAAGGAATATCAGATTATTATAGAAAGTAAAGTAATCGAATGACAGAGCCAAAATAAGAAATTGCAGAAAAACTTAGCCCATTGAGATATTTTTGTAAGGATCGAAGTTTGGAGAAAACATAATGGAGGAAAAGTTCATTTAACTCAGTATACAGTGATGGGTCAATACATCTTGAAGGCAGAGGCCCTGGCAAAAATATAAAGCAGAGAAGCATAGTCCAGTTACAACCAAATGAGAGCACGATAGATCTTAAGCATAGAACGTCAGTCCACTCCCAAGAGATGCAAGAGAAGACACAAGAGATTTTCAGTGGCCATATACAGTTAAAGTAAAAGTAAACATATGGTTGAAAACACCTTAAGAACTTTGCCTCAATGACCATGGGAAGAAAACAATCACTGAAACATTGTGATTGGGGTGTAATCCCTATTGGTTGCTAAAGAATATGGAAATAATTTGTGAAAATAAATGGTAAACCCGTTTGTTGAGGTATACTGAAGAGCAGTTGAGGGCAGTTTAAGACTGATAATATCGTGCTTAATGACTGACACGGTGTGTAGAAATCATTGACAACAGAAGCTATTTGCAACTGTAAGAATAAGTTATCAATTCATTATATTGATTGTCACACTGAAAACACAGGCAACATTCCTGAAAGTCTACAAGTTCCTATGTAATGAGACTTGGAATCGACTGTCATATAAACAATTATAAATAAAAATGGGCAAATGGCTATGCAGCCAATAAGAATGTATGTGCTGCAAAATTCCTTATTTACAAGTAACGTAATAAGCCTTCTTAAGACGAAATAAAACAGAAACAATATGTTATCTATGAGTAAACATCTTCCCTAATAAAGAAATAGAGTAGAAGTAGGTGGTCCATGGTGGAATGCTGTCGATAGAACCCTCACTGTGACTATAAGAGGAAGTTGTTTCATTTAAGGAACTATACAAGACAAGCATTACCCAAACTCTCTCAGGCCTAAGAAAGACATCTAGTTAAGGCAATCTGAGAATAATTAGAAGAAATCTTGGCATCCTTACAAGCTGAGTAAAGGGTAAGACAATAGACTTGCGCAAGCCGATAGGTAAAATGTTCTCCTACGACATCTAATTGAAAACAACCAGAAGGAAAGCAAGAGAGGCAAAAAAAGAGATGGCACAACATCTAGAAATTAGATTCAACTGATTTACTTTCAGACTGATGAAGAACAATCTTAAGTTCCTCTAGTGTACACGTGACAATTGTAATCAAATAGATGATCAGACTATGCCATTTGTCTTTAGTGGGAGAGACCAGTCAACCTCCCTGAACTATGTCCAGGGTCGTCTTAACAAATCTCCATTAGTAAAAGGAGATTTCAGTGTTTCAGAGTGTGGACATACTTAGTTATTTTGCATAAAATAAATGTAAAACTAATGTAACAACTACAAACAAATCAAGTTAAAATAAAACAATGGTCAAAATTTGGGTTATTATTCAAAAGGCCAATGACCCTTAAAAATTTTGAAGCGTAAATAAGAAAGACAGTGTCACCATCACCAATGACACGAAACAGTGTCAAAAATAAATTTATGGAAAAACATGTTTAAAAGGGTGCCGTAAATCACGGTCGTAACGACGACAAGACAGTAAAACGTGGTTATTGTGGCATGAGTGTCACAAAGGCTACACATTGATGTATTAGTCGCAGATAAAGAAAAACAACGAGTTAAGAAAACTGTAACATATGTGTAACCTCGCCAGAATTCTTAGGAAAACAAAATGGCGAAAAAGCAATAGAAGGTTTGATCTAGAAAAGCTTGTTATCACGTCGCTTACTCCAAATCGACTGTCAAATGGCGCAGAGCCGAACCTTGAATACAGGACCATGGTCCATATATGGAACAGACACGGCAGTCACAGCACCAGAACAGACAAATTAAAGTGCGATCTTGTTCCATCGAATACCGACGTGACCTGATGTTTACAAAAACTGGATAGAAATGGAAGATAAAGAGAAATGAGCCAGTTGGTTTTCGTTCCACTAATAACAACAAAACTTCAAATTGCAGTTTTGTTAAGTTCGTCTGTCTTTGAATGAATGTATTAATGAATACTTTACTATAGAGTCACTTTTTACCCACATTTGCAGGAGACAGAAAATACAACATGGTACAATGTGCTGTCAAGCTTGAAACGTCATGTTTAGAGCAAAATATAACAGTTCATTAGTACATTCACTTTTTTTTCTGAGATCTACCTTCACTGCGTCAACGTACTTGCTAAATGTAACACTTCTTTATTCCCAAGTATTACTGTCACGATAAAATAACGAGAATGACATCGACATTTTGTTCGTATACTACTTCGTTTTTTAACGTTATAATGAAAGTGGCTTTTATTAGTATAATAAAGTAAGATACAATAGTTTTAATCCACACAGAACAAGCTACTACAGATTTTAATTGCAAATTACTTGTTTTGTTTTTTCTTAATTTCGCACAAAGCTACTCGAGGGCTATCGGTACTAGCCGTCCCTAATTTAGCAGTGTAAAACTAGAGGGAAGGCAGCTAGTCATCACAACCCACCGCCAAATCTTGGGCTACTTTTTTACCAACGAATAGTGGGATTGACCGTCACATTATCACGCCCGCACGGCTGAAAGGGCGAGCATGTTTGGCGCGACGGGGATGCAAACCCGCGAACCTCAGATTACGAGTCGCATGCCTTAACACGATTGGCCATGCCGGGTCATTTGTGCATGAACTTTGAGGAAGCGCTAAGGGTAATCTATATGCTCTTGTAATTAATGTATGTTGTAAAATGATTGTAGTTTGGCTTGCAGTTGTTTATTTTTAATTACGTTAATCCATGCAAGAGCAACATAGTCTAATACTGGTCTTATGTTTGTATATTTTAATGATGTTTTCAAGTGTTGTTCCATAATTTTTAACAATGAGACCCATAGCATCGTTTGTTCTTTGCCATTTTGTAGTTTTAATGTTATTTACATGTTTTACCCAGGTAAGTTTGGAATCATATGTTAGTTTTAAAAATTTTGCAGTTCTCTAGAGAAGCGCTCAGTTAATGTAAATCTGGGGTTGTGCTTTTTAATGTTTCGTTGATTTTGAAAACATCACTAATTGTGTCTTTACTGTGTTTATTTTGATTCAAAATTTTTGACAGTATTCACTTATTCTCTTCAGTTGAGGTTGTATGTTAGTGGCTGCAATTTCTGGTGTAGGGGCACATTTCCAGATTAATCAGTGATGTCGAGAAAACCCACTTGTAGAGAAATATATATGCGAAAACGGCTCGTTTGGGTTGAGAAAATATTTTACGTAAATTTCTACGAATTTCTACGTTAAATATTTTCTCAACTCAAACGAGCCGTTTTTGCATATACATTTCCAGATTGCTACATCATCAGCGAACTGTGACGAGTATCCAAGATTAGGGTCTTTAAGTGGCATATTATTCACATACATGATGAAGAGAATAGGACTAACCACCCCTCCTTGAGGGACACCAGCTTCTGGAGTGAATAACTCCGAGAAAGTTCCCTCTACGTGTATTCTACAATTTCACGAATAATTCCATGCGGTATCCCCATTTCATTCATACGGAACCGAAGATCATTGTGCCACACAGTGTCGAATGATTTCTCGATATCGAGGAAGCAAGCGACAGTGCATTATATTTTTATAGAAGCTATTTATTTTCGTTTCAGTTAAGCTAATCAAATGATCCTTGGTTTCTCTAAAGTTTCTAAATCCGTTTTGTACCTCTGGTAATTCTGAAGTAATCTGCAGAAATGTGGAGTGTCTATTACTTATTATTCGTTCTCGAATTTTGCCTACACAGCTCGTCAGACTAAATTGTTCGCTTCGCTTCTTCTTTGAAGCTATTTGGGTGGGTTGAATTTTTAAATACCCAGAAGGGTCGGGTGCACAAGACCTCTTCCTTCATCCCAGGCTTTCATGTCGGCTACTATTATATTGTTGTTCTAGTGCTTTTGGGACAGAGTATCCTATAATACTCCTGCAATTTTCAGGGCAATGTCTGTGTATTGTCTTACATTGCCCTTTTTTTTCCCTTTATCTATTTATTATTTTTCCTCTCTTTTATTTTATTTATATTTTTTTCATTTCTATTCTTATATATTTTTTCCCTCTTTTCCATAGACAAATATTGGAAAAAATATAAAAATAACAATAATAAAATAAAATGCAAAAACATATTATAGTAGTTTTAAGCATCTAGTGCGTGGTGGCCAGCTTGATTTATATTTCTTAAATATATATTCATGGGAGAGAAATACATAGGTTCATCATGTGCGTAGTATGTGTCGAAATCACACAATAAGTCATTTTTATGCATATTTTTATCAAAATACTTTAGGGCATTATGCAAGAGTCTTTCAGATATTATCTCTATGTCTGCATACTTGTGCATGAATGTGGATGAAGTACTGCGTGGTACTTTATAAGCTGAAGTTAAGATTGAATTTTGTATTTTTTGCAATGGTTTTTAAATCGCTCGCTCTCTCTGTCACTCTGTAGGGGTATTTGGGTATTGATGTTCATCTACTCAGGAGGGTCAGGTTATGTTACCTTCTTCCTCCCTTCAGATTTTGGTTTTACAATTGTCAAGCGTATTTATATATGGTACGCGAGGGCCAAAGTAACCCGCACTTATTCAGGTCCCTTTCATGTCCATGCACAATCTATACATACACTTGGTGCAAATAAAACATTTATCTTATAGTTCCATAGATTATTTGCACTTTCATCAATGAGGTATTAAGCAGAAAACGTTTACATAATAAACCCTTTCAGTGTTTTGTAATTAATCCCTAATCTAATGTGGAGTCTACTTAATAGGCGGCCTTTTGGTTTTTTATTTTATTTATTTAGAAAATATATATTCACTGGGGAAAGGTGTTTAGGTCTATCATCATCATGTAAACAATGCCTGTCAAGTTCGCTCACTAGTTCATTTTTTCTCCAATTTTTGTTAAAATAGTTTATGTACTATGTAGGAGTCTATCTGTTATCGTTTCCATGTGTGCGTATTTATGCATACATTCAGATGATGTTCTGGGTACTTTATAAGCTGTTGTAAGTAATGTATTTTGTGTTGTTTGTAGTATTGTTTGAAGTAGTTTTCTACTTACATTTATCCATGCAGGGGCTGCATAGTCAATGACTGGTCTATCTATGTGTTTTATATATTTTCATAATGTTGTCTGCCGTAGCTTCACTATTTTTGCCAGTTAGACTCCTAGCTTAGTTTGTTCTTCGCTAATATTTTGTTCTTATATTATTTATGTGGTTTACCATGTAAGTTTTGAGTCAAACGTAAGTCTTACGAATTTTGCTGATGTAGCAGGCTGCAGTAGTTTTCCATTCACATAGATCTGTGGTTGTACTTTTTTATGTTTAGTTAACCTGGTGAATACTGTTGCTTGTGTTGTAGTTGTATTTATTTTGACTCTATATTTTTGGCAATATTCTATTATTCTATTTAATTGTGGTTGTATGTTTGTGGCTGCTATTTCTGGTGTTGGTGCATTTTTCAGGACTGCTACATCATCTGTGAACTGTGAGTATCCATTATTTGGATCTTTTAGAGGCATATTTTTCACGTACATGATCAATAGGATAGGGCTAACTACCCCTCCTTGAGAGACACAACCTTCTGGAGTGAAACTCTCAGAGAAGGTCCCGTCAACATTTGTTCTACATGATCTGTTTTCCATAAAGTTTGACAGCCAGCGAATAGTTTCCCGCGGTTGTCCCATTTCTTGCATTCAGAACCGAAGACCATTATTCCATACAGCGTCGAATGCCATCTCGATATCGAGAAAGCAAGGGACAGATCATTCCCTTTTATTAAAACTATCTACAGTTGTTTCTGTTAATCTAAGTGGTTTGTTGTTTGTCTCAATTTTCTGAAACCATTTTGTTCTTCTGGTAATTTTGATGTTGTCTCCAGGAATGCGGAGAGTCTGTTACTGATTATTCTCTCAAGAATTTTGCCAACACAGTTGGTCGGGCTAATTGGTCAGGAGCTATATGGGTTATTGGCTGGCTTTCCTTCTTTATGGAACATTAATAGATTTGCATGCTTCCAAGAAACCGAGATATAACCAGAATATGATTATAGATTAAAAATTGCTGTAAGATGTTCAAATAATTTCGGAATGCCTTTTTTTTTTTAAATGTCTAGTATACCAACTTCTCCTGGTGATTTATTTTTTGTGTTTGTTATTGTTTCTATGAGTTCTTGTGCTGAAATTGTGTTTGTGTAGTCGTTTGTGTTGTTGGTTTGATAATTATTTAAGTCTACTGGGAAGAGTGGTTTGACAAATTCACTATTGTTTATTATAAAGTTATTTACTTTATTATAGTAGTATGTGTTCATCTCTGGGTCTTTATTTGTTTTAAACGTGTTTTCAAGTTGTTGTTTGAATATTTTGAATTTTTACTTTATATGTATATGTTGTGGTATTATTGTGCTCTTTCTTGTTTTAACAATTTAACTTCTTCTCTGATTTGGTTCCTTATTCTCTTCATTTGTGTTTTCAATTCGCTGTCTCTTGTCTCCGTGTATTCTCTTCTTAATTGTCGTCTGTGCTTGATTAATGTTAACAGTTGTTTATGTGTTCTTATGTGTTATTTTTGGTTTTATGTTGTTGTTTTGGTATTGTCTGATTTGCTGCAGTTTGTAGGCATTTCGTGATTATTTAACACTAGTTATCAATATCTATTTTATTTTTAGCTGTTATAATTTTGTTTGGCAGTCGATGGTTAAATGTTTTTGGTATTCTTTCCAATTTGCTTTTTTGTAATCAAATATTTCATTTCTATGTGTAGTATTTTTATGGGTAGAGGGTGAGATCGAAGACACACCATATAGGTGAATAACCGTTGTTAATAACTGTAGGATGTAAGGTATCATGTGTTTTTTTCCTATGTTTATAAATAATTCCATGCAATTTATTGTTTGTGTTGGTTTTGTAACTCATATTTATAAATAAGTTTATTTTGTTATTTGTGTTTATTTCTTTGGTAGAGTTATCGTTTTGTTGTGGTTTTGGAATATGGGTATTGTTCTGTTTTATCCCGGTGCTGTTGTTTATCTCTTATGATGGTTTTTACTCTGTGTTTAGTTTTGGTATTTGTAAGATACCTTTTTTAAGTGTTTGTGCATATGTTATTTTGTCTTGTTTCAGAGTTGGTTTTGTTTGCTGTGTTTTGTTATCTGTTGCTTCGTTATCTTTTAATGGTGTATTTCTTATTTCGTAATTAATTATTTGTTTATATGTTTCGCAGCCTTCATAGTTTGCAGTATGTTCTTGTCACAATTACAACATTTCGGTTTTTCTTCTTTTTTGCAGTGTGATATGTTATGTTCCCCACCACATCCGCAACACCTCGGTTAATGTTTACATGCTGTTAAAGCATGTCTACATCTCTGACAATTGTAGCATTGTGTTACAACAACTGCTAGAGTGTTTGTTTGCTCTACCTGATATTTTTGATACCAAGGTATAATGCCATTATTAATTAAGTTTGAAATGTTGTGTGTTCAGTGTCAACTCTGATAAGGTTTGTTGGTTTTTGCGTGTGTGGAATATTTTGTTTGTCTAATTTATTTTTTATGTCATCAATGATGATTGAGAATTAGACCTCACGAATGGCAAAAGATTTTGGCAGTGGTATATATCTAGGTAGGTGTATAATAATCTTGCATGGTTGAAACGCTTCTTCTGGCCACCTCTCAAGAAACTTATTTAGGTTAGCTGAGTCGTTCGCACATAGTATTACCGTCAGAGAGCTTCTCATTGGTCGCCAAAAGCGTGCTCTCCCAACCATTGGACAGGATGCAGAGTTGGAACGCCATTGGACGACAACTTGTGATTCTCAATCCAAGTTTGCATATAGTTTCTGAAATAACTTCGGATTGTAAGTCACAGTGTATCAAAAGTAATTGACTGAAGTTTGATAAAACTAAATGAGTGAACAGCGTCACTGCAAGTTTAATTGTGAGGTTAATTATCGATACAATAAGTGAACAGCGTAATAGTTGTGAAAGTTTAGTTTTTTGTGAATTTCCACAGTCCTTTTCAGGGCTATAAATCTCTTCTACCCTGCCTGACTGTTAACTCAAACTCTACTTCTACTGCAATGTGTTATTCATTTAACCAAATATATCGAGTACGCCACTTAAACAAACTCCCACGCTGGGGGTCTCACGGCGTAAACGAACTAATATGAAAAAGAAAACTTCTCGGCCGTCCACCCGCTCGCAGTGTTCGTCCCTTACCAGCGCCGAGCGCCTTAAACTACTTGCTGCCGCAAGCACGGCGATGTCTACAGATGATGACCATAATACCTCTAGTGATTCTCTCTCTACTATCACGGCATCCTCAAAGAGCTCGGTTAGACCCAGGAAATGCGCTGAACCACGTCCCACAGCTAACCCAGGTGCTTCTTCTAGCTCAGTCACCACTAAAGCACCACCTCCAGTCATCGTAGAATGTATTCCTGCCACGTTCCGACAACCGCAAATAGCTGCCGAACTTCGTCGGCTATTTCCAACAGTCACATTCAACAACGTACGTCGGCTTCCCCGTGGAGGGATACTTATTAAAACAGAATATCCCAAGGACTATGCCATTCTCCTTAAAACATGGCCAACTGATGCTTTTGGTGGGATTCCCTTAACACAACGGGTACCATTAGAATCCCCGAGGAAGACCATAGTCATCCGAGGTATACCTCATGATACCTCGGGCCAAGAAATTGACGACGAACTTAACCTTCGTGAAGTCAAATTTTCTAACTTTACCAGAATAAAATCTGCAAGGACACAGCAGGTCACACCTCTCATTAAAGTCAGTATCACTGACAGCACTCAAGCCAACACCTTCCTGAAAAACGGTATTATTCTGTGGTTCCGTGGCTTTCGAGTTGAGGAGCCTAATTTCCCCGACAATAATATCCTACAGTGCTTTAATTGCCAGCGTTTTGGTCATACCAAAACGCTTGCACAGCCAAACCACGTTGTGTTCCTTGCTCAGGCGAACATACTGTCAATGACTGCCCTAAAGAAAGAAATGACATCACGTGAAGCAATTGTGGAGGCCAACATGCGGCATGTTTCCGTGGCTGTCCCAAGTTCCAGTTCGTTACCGCTATTAGGGCTAAATTTGCCAAGCCTCAGCGCGAGCAACCTGCCCCAGTAACTACCGCCAAGTTTCCATCTTTACCTCAACAAACAACCTCTGTCAACCAACCTTCGACTAGCAGTCAACAACAGACCCGAAGTTATGCTGACACGGTAAAGCAAACATCACTACTGCCATCTAAAGCCCAATCTGCCACTCTATCATTTATTAAACCGTCACATGTAATAGCTTTCATCGTTAAAGTCATGATTGCTGCTGGCAACGAAAATCTTGACCGCGACCAGTTTCTTATCGCGTCATGTAAAGCAGCTCAGGACTATTTGAGGATCTCAGAGTTTTCACCCTATACCCTCGAACAACGCATCATTGAAGGACTCTCCGAATCTTCCGAATAGGTAAGACCAAAAACTTCTTTACCTTCTTACACATTAATATTCAAGGTGGACATAATTATAAAAAATACGAGCTTTTTGAATTAGCTACTAACCTAGATGCTTCTATTATTACTATAAATGAAACACTACTCAACAATAACAATTACTTTCTACTCCCCTATTATAAGGTTATTTCTAAACCAAAAACCGCAAACACCAGAGGTATCGCACTTTTTCACAAACAGAACTTGAACATCACCTTGATCGACCACAACATACCAACCTTCCACGAATACATACTTTGTAAAATCAAATCACTGCCACTACCCGATATAACCCTCTTAGCTATATATATATATATATATATATATAAACCGTCACATGCCATATACGTCTAAGAAATACGTCTAAGAAACACGAATTTAAAAACACCACCACTGTCTCAAAAACACAATCGCACGATATTCAGTTGAAGGACATAAAACGACTTCCCAACGGAAGAATAATGATAAAATGCACCGAACCACAAGAATTCGCACAGCTTTTGGCCCAAGGATGCTTTTGGGGTTAAAGCCACGATCAACAAATCAAAACAGAACACTCCACAGCTAACTATTGTTATCAGAGGTGTCGATTTCTACATCGAAGATAACGAGATCACCAAAGAACTGAAAACACAAGGTTACGACAATTTTAAATCAGAACTAATTATCTCTTTTAAAATAAAACAAAAAAACTCCACTAGTCAAAGTAACCGTAAACACTAAAGACTAGTTATTGGTTATTGAGTGGTGCACCCCATTTCAGCGCCGGGCATGGATTGATGGATCAAAGTGCCCTGGTAGGGATGTATAGATCTAATATCTACGATTTAGGAGTGGGGGGGGGGAAACGGGAGTACACCGGAAAAACTAACTTTCACTAAACGGGACCGAATGAAGCCCGCCTAGTTCCCTTGAGATGTGCTGGTCTTGGAAGGTGGATTGGACCTGAAACGAGACTAAAAAAACAGCAAGATATGTTAGTAAAAAAGAGAAACACGAGTTACGTTGTGTTAGACTGATTGAGGATAAAATTGTATGGAGATAATTATTTACACCAGGATTTGGGAGTAGCTGCTATGTTTTTGAAGTCAGAAGTGAGTACGTTACGATGAGTGGATTTTTTATAGTATTTGGTAGGACATATTAAATTGGTGTGCAGTGTAGCAGGCGGTGTGCAATTTTGTAAATATGTAAAATAGTTTGAGACCTGCAACCGTTGGTGTAGTGACTAATTTTGCATAGGTACGAGATTCTGGTTAAAACTTTCTTCCTAATGTTTTTGAAATGAGAATTCCAAGTAAGTCTCGTGCTGATTATTAATCTGAGGAATTTAGTGGTGTTAGAGAAAGAGATAGGGTGTTATAGAGATAGTTTTGCAAGCTTTACACGTTTTAAACTTTTGTTAAGTCCACGGAGGAGGATTATAGCCTGGGATTTAGAGGGATTGAGCATGATTTTCCATTTATTGCAACAGGGAGTAATACAATCTAAAGCTTTTTGTATTTTCTTAGCCGCTAGTGGGGTCCCATGAAGTGGACCATAAGGCAATGTCGTCGGCCTATTGTGATGCATAGGTGGATTACGTGGTCGGCTGCGGTAGGTCGTTAACAAAGAGGGAGTATAGTAGGGGGCTAAGAACTGATCCCTGTGGGACACCTGCGTTAAAGGTGAATGACTGAGAAAAATTTGAGTTTATTCTAACTTTTGTTGTTAGGTTTTCTAGAAAATTTGAAATCCATCAAAGGAAAGTGGGGGTATTTTGAACTTTAACAGTTTATATCTTAAGCCATTGTGCCAGACAGTATCAAAAGCTTTTTGCACGTCTGAGAATACCGCGACTGTGGCTTGGAGTTTATTGAACCCTGTAAAGCTTGTTTCTACAAGCCATACAAGGTGTTCTGCAGTTTTTGCGACCTGCATTTTGAATATTACATAAAATGTTTGTTTTCTAATTTCCAGAGCAATCTGGTAGTGATGATTTTTTCTATTAGTTTGCCAATACAATTTAATAAACTAATTGATCTAAAACCGCTAGGGTGGTGTGGGGTGGGATCCATCTTGGGGATTAGAGTGATAATGGCTGATTTCCAAGAATTAGGTAGATTACCTGAGTAAAAGGAGATGTTAAACAGATTAGTAAGATGTGAGAGGAGTTCGTTGGAAGCATTTTTAAGAATATTTGGTATGCAGTCTTCCCCAGGTGTTTTATTTTTAAGTTTCCCTATATATATAGCTTGATCTCCGGTGTAAATATTGGGGTTATGTTTTTGGTCGTATGAATGTGAGTGAGGTCGACTGGAAAATTGACTGAAAAAAGTACGTTATTGTCTGTAATGGTAGAGTTTACTTTATTCTCGTGATGCTTGTTAAAGTTTGATGTAGTGGAGTGCAAAAGGTATGCTGAAAGTATGTGGCGAACAGGTCACTTCTTTCCTTGTCATATTATCAGCGTTAGTATTATCGTATGCGATTGTTCCGGTGTCAGAATTTTGGCGACATATATTTTTAAAAGTTTTTCCAAAAGGAGACTGGGTTAGGTTTGAGGTTATGATGTTTATAAAACAGTTGTTCCATTTTTCATTTTGTTGTATTCTTATGAGGCGTTCTAAATTATTTTTGGGTCTGTTAATTTGTGGTTTAGGTAGTGGGTTGCGTGTAACGATGTATTCGCGGCGGAGTTTTCTTGTAACAATCAGAGAATGAATTTCAGGGGTGAGTTTCCAGGTGTTAGGTTGTTTTGTAAAGGTTTGGCTGGGACTGTTTGCTGTATGGTTTTTGATATGGAAGTGGAAATTTCTTGGTCGTAACGTTCTCTATCGTCATTGGTGTTTGCAAATTTTAAGTATTCAGAAAAGTTAAAAAAGTTGTTTGGTGCTTTACTGAGTGTAGTTCTGGTGGAATTATTCCCATTGGGGTTATTTAATTGGAAGGATAAGGGGTTATATCCCCGATGTTATCGTTTACCTTGAAGTTATGTATTAAGTGTCTGATTGATTGGGTAGCGATCGCTAGATCAATTACACTTTGTGTTCTATTATGATGTGTATGTGTCGGTGAGTTGTTATTGATTACATTTAGGTTGTGTGTATGCACAAAGTTGGCTAGAATTCTGCCAGATGTGTTTATAGTGTGTACGCGGAGTGTGAGATGCGACGCGTTAAGGTCGCCGAATACTCGCGTTGTTAAATGTGCTAATAATGGAGTTGAGAAATGTAATGTCAGCGGCGAACTGGGGGAATATGTATATGGCTAAAAGGGTTATGTCGGGTAGTGATGGTGAATTGATGTTACAAAGTATAAATTCATGGGAAGTTGGTTAGTTGTGGTCAATCAGGGTAATGTTTAAGTTCTGTTTGTGCAAACGTGCAATACCTCTGGTTAGAGTGGTTTCAGGTTTAAAAATAACCTTTATAATGGGGGAGTCTGAAATAGTTGTTGTTGGTGAGTAAGGTTTCACTAATTTTAATAATAAAGACATCTAAGTTAATACCTAAATCTAAAAGTTCGTATTTCTTGTATTTAAGTCCACCTTGGATATTAATATGTAAGAAGGTGAAATTTTTGGGCTTACCTATTCGGAGGCTTCAAAACTCCATCGGTAATGTGTTGGTCGAGGATATCGGGTGATAAACCTAGGATCATCAGATGGTCTTGAGCTGCTTTATATGCCGTTATGAGGAACTGATCTCCGTCAAGATTTTCGTTAGCAGCAGCAACCAGAACTGTAACGATGAATGCGATGACTCGGGAAGGCTTAATGACTGGCCGAGGGGCAGGTTTTACTTTAGTTCGCGCTTGTTCACTGTATCGTGGTATGTTTCACTGTGTCAGCATAACTGCGGGGTTGTTGTTTGCTTGTAGATGGTTGATGAACAAATGAGGTTTGTTGAGGTAGAGTTGGAAATTTGCCGATAGGTACTGGTGCGGTTTGAACACGTGGAGTCTTTGAGAAATTTCCCTTGATCGCGGCAACAAACTGGTATTTGGGGTAGCCTCAAAACATGTCGCGTGTTCACCTCCACAGTTTGCTACACGTGGTGTCGTTCCTATCTTTCGGGCAGTTGCTGACGGTATGATGGCCTCAACAACAAACGTAGCGTGTTTTTCGTATGTCCAAAACGCTGACAGTTAAAACACTGTAGTATATTATTCTCTGGTAAGTTAGGCTCCTCGACCCGAAAACAACGGAACCAAAGAATGATTCCGTTTTTCAGGAAGGAGGTGGCCTGGGTCATGTCAGTGACATTGATTTTGATAAGAGGCGTGACCTTCTGCGTTTTGCTGATCTAATTCTAGAGAAGTTGGTAAATTAAACTTTTCGTCTTCTTTGTTCCTCGTCAATTTCTTGGTCCGAGGCATCGAGAGGTATACCTCGGATGACGAATGGTTTTCCTGGGGTAGTCTGAAGGTTCTCGTTGAGTTGAGGCATCCGTTGGCCATGCTTTGAGAAAATTGGCGTAGTCTTTTGGGGATATTCGCTCTTTAACGATTCCACAACGGGGTATTCGGCGAATGTTGTTGAACTTGACGCTTGGGAATTGTCGTCGAAATTCGGCTGCTATTTGTGGTTGTCTGACAGTCGCGGGGATACCGTCTACAATAATTGCAGAAGACATTTTAGTAGTAGTGGAGTTAGAGGAAGAGTTGGTAGCTTTTAAGTTAACCATGGGACATGGTTCGAGGCACTTGCTGGTTTTCACCAAACTAGTTGAAGTCGCAGTGAGGGTGGACAGAGAATCGCTTGATGTATTCGGGCCTTCATCGGTTGAAAGAGCCGAGCTTGCGGGGGCTAGCAGTTTCAGACGCTCGGCGTTGGTAAGGGACGGACCCTGCGAGCGGGTGGTCGGCCAAGGTATCTTCTTCTTCATGGCCGTTCGTTTTTCCCGTGAGACACACAGAGTGGAAGTTTGGCTTGGTGGTAGACTCGGTAGGGAAAATAACATCTGCGGTAAAGCTTTGATTGAGAGTCTAGTAGGATCAAAAAGGCAATATTTAGCCCTGAAAAGGACTTACGAAATTCGGATTGTATAGAACCTTCACAAAATTAACTGCACTAACGATGGCTTGTGGCGTTCACTTTCACTCGCTGGCAACGAAAATTCTTGATTGTCAAGAGTAACTATATGCAATCTAACGTGGCAGGAGTTTAGTTTAGAGAGAGAGAAATCTGAAGAGTTCTCTCTCCAACTGGGGGTTCAGGAACGTTGTGGTTCCTCTTCGTCCCCTTTCGTGGAAGGTTATTGATTTTAGCTTTTTTTTATTTAACTAATTTAAAACTCTTTTTGGGTGAAGGAGTGAAGTTGGTCATGCTTAATATAATCCATGAACAAGGCAAAGATAGTACCGGAGAAAACAGCCAGATCCTGTCCGGAAAGGCAGCTGTCATAGTAAACTTGAACATGCACACAAACGACCCAATTCTGGGCATGGCAATAAAGTTGTCTTGGCTGGGATCTAAAGATCCAATGCCTAATTTTTTGCTGTGGGGGGGGGGAGGAAACGGGAGCGCCCCGAGAAAAACCCACTTTCACAGGATAGGCGCCGATAGTTTTACCAGTCCTTTGCCCGAGACCTGAAAGAGAAAATACGTAATATTTTCGTGAGTTTTGCCCTTTAAGTGCTTTTTTGTGTGATTTGTGATTCTTAAGTGTGAAATAGGTTTTCTGATTGAGTGTATGTTGTTAACATGTTTTATCCATGTTGTTTTGTGTCGAAAGTGATGCCAAGGAATGTGATGTTTGCTCATGTTAATGGGCGTATTTCGAAGTGATAATTTTATTTTTTTCTAGATTTTTTCTTTGTCTTTTTAGTGGATATACTGTGTTTGTTGTTCCTGTATTTGTAAATTTTTTCATGTGTGTCCAGAATCGTTTAGGATCAGTTTTATGATTTAGATCGGAACAGAAGGTGTCCCAGTTTTCTGGTTTCTGTTGTCTGATTAAGTTTCTTATTTTATTCCTTATTGTGTTTATCTGAGTTTTAAGTGTGGGGTTGCGATTTTGAATGTACTGTCTGCGGAGTATACGTCTGTTTTTAATTAAGTGTATTATGTCTTTGTGTGGTTGCCATGAATGAGTTGTTGTGAAGTGTTTTTGTTTCGGTATCGAACTGTTTGCTGCATGTTTTAGACTCTCAGAAATGATATGACAGTATGCATCTATATCTGATGCGTCCGCGGCAATATGTAGTACTTCTGGAGGTAAGGTTTCATTCAATATAGTTTGAAAAACTGGCCAATTAGCTTTTTTGTAGTTCAGTTGGTCTTTAACTGATTTTATTTAAGTGGGGGGTGAGATTGAAGATACACCATACTGGGAGGTGGTCACTATCTAAATCGTGACCAACATGAAAATTTACGAATTTGCGACTCGTATTAGACGAACACGGGCATAGGTCCAGTATTTCACTGGTGCCGTGTGCGTACAAGATGTCGGTGTTGCATCGTTTAATAAAGTCATGTTTGATTTATTCATAAATTGAAAAAGTAAATTGCCATTTGCGTTTGTACTGCGACACTTGAATGCTATGTTTACTGTTTAGGTCGCCGATAATAATAAGATTAGAATTGCTATTATACAATATATTCAATAGATTTACATCTAACACAATACTCGGCGAGCAGTAGATGCGCGCCACAGTAACGTCTGTATGATTTTGCGTTTTTACATTAATAATTATAGATTCATTGCTGGAAGGGATACTAAGTTCCTGAACTATAAGTTCAGTCTTATACAATAATAAAATACCTCTGTTTGGATCTGTATTATCCTTCCTGTCATGTCTAAAAATGGAGTAGCCGTTTAATTTGAATCGATGGTAGTTATATAGGAGAGTTTCACTAATTATAATTACATCAGGTTTTATGGAGCTTGTTGTATCTTCAATCTCATGTTTCGTGGAAGCAAGAGCACCCTGGATATTGATGTGTAGAACTGTGAAGTTATCCATGTTTAGTAGAGTTTATGAAGGAGGTTAAAATTTGCGGCAAGAATTTGTGTATGTTTTTCAATATGATTTTAACTATTATGTTTGTGAGACTGTTGGTGTTTGTAGAGTTTGTATATTCTGCCATTATTTCCGAGAAAGTGGAAGTTATGGCAGATGTCAGTGTGGTTTCAATCGTTGTTGGTTGTGTGTTTTGAGGTGGTTTTGGTATTTCCTCTTCACATGGTGATGGTGTTTCCTGTCTAGTTGATGAAGTTTTAACCACTGCAGCGTAAGTGTTTGTTTGTGTAGTTGTGCTTTGTGGTGCTGGAGTGGTAGGTGTGGGTTCCTTAATTGTTTGTGGTGGTGGCGGCTTGTTCGTGTTGGGATTTTTAATTTCGTACAAGTGTGTTTTAATGGATTTATATTTCTGACATCCTTTATAATTTGCTATGTGTTCTCCCCCACAATTGCAGCATTTGGGTTTGGGGTTCTGTTTAGTACATTGTGTAATGTGGTGATTCTCCCCACAGCCCACACAACGCGCATTTGCTTGGCATGCCGCTACTACATATCCAAACCTTTAGCATCGGTAGCACTGTGTGACAACCACTGCTGGTGTTTTTGTTTGTTCTACTGTGTACTTTTGATACCACATAGTGATACCATTATTAATGAGTTGTGTAATATCCTGGCTGTTGTCTGTGACAACTTTGATTAGGTTTGTGGGTTTTTTAGTAGTATTTGAAATTATACGGTCTACTGAAATATGATTTATGTACTTAACTCTTTCTTAATGTCTTCTATGTCTATTGAATTATGTACACCTCGTATCACAAAAGATTTAGGTGTTGGTTTAGTTCCTGGTAGGTGTATTGTAATATTTCCTGTTTTGAACGCGTCTGAAGGCCAAGCTTTCAGTAGACTGTTTAAGTCAGCGGGTTCCTGTCCTTGAACCAGAACACCGCCTCTAGGCAGACGCTTAATGTTAGTTATCTTTGTGGTAGGTTTGCACCTGTATATTTCTTTAGCTAATTGTGGTTGGTTGAAACTACCAGGAACTCCTTGGATTATAATTGCGTGCTTAGAAAATTTTGGTACGAGTTGTGTATGTGTGTCTGTGGTGGTTGTTCTTTGTTTAATTTGTTTTTTCTGACTACGAGTCTGCACAAGCGTGAAGCCTTCGTCGTCAGAAGGAACTTCGTCTTTGTCTGAAATTGTTTGTTGTGGAATATCCAGGGTGGGGTTTGGGTTGCTTGAACTGCTAGTTGTTGGCATATAATTATATATATACGTAATCTTAGCTATATTATCTTCAGATGCTGAAAGTAGAATATCTTTAACTAGTTTTCTTTTTTTTCTAGTCCTAACAGTATTTTCTTTAATAGGCGTTAACTTTGCTTTTAATTCTTTTTCTGCTATAAACATTAAAGATTTTAATTTTACATTATCGTTTTCTATTTGGTCACCGTCACTAGACTTACTTTTTGTCCCTGATATAGACGGGCTTGCTCCCTCAGTTTCAGACGCTATATCGTTTTCCCTGGTCTCCAACTCCCCGGCCGGCATGTCGCCTCGTTGTTTAGCGATGTTGAACTTGCTGTCTCGGGCTAATTCAAATAGTAAAAAATCTTCTGTCTTTGTATCTACTGGCGTGAAACTCAGTGAATAGTAAGAACTCGACAAAATATGAAGCAAAATATAGGTTGTATACACGTAGAATTTCAAGAGCCTTTGAAAGGTATATCCTATATTTACCCTCTCCAAACGCAGAATTGGGAAGTGGTCACTAGTGATTTCATCATGTACTTTAAAGTTAGAGGTTCTGTTTACTGTGTCCTTGGGTGCTATGATGAAATCAAGTACATCGTATGAGCCGTTGGCGGCTGAAAAGTGTGTAGGTGTATGGTCGTTAATTAGGTGCATTTTATTACTAAAAAGAAAATTTTTTTATGCACAATCCTCTGCGTGTGTTTCTGTTTCCCCTTAGTTCTGTATGCGGATAATTAAAATTCCCAATAATAATTGGTTTGGGTTTGCGATTAACACATTTTTGAAGGAAAATATATATATATTTAGATGGTGAACAATATATGGCTAGAATCGGAATAGTTAGCCGGTTGTTGAAGTGTATATTACAAAAAATTGTTTCATTTATGTTAGATCTAAAGGAATCTTCTATCGAGATTAAATACGAAATTTCTGTACTGAAGTAGGGTATTATACCTCTGTTTTTCCGAGTAAGGTATGCTGTGCGTGATAAATCCAGGGATTGTGGTATTTTGTTAGTGGCGTTGTCCATATTACTGTTAGCGGTATTATTAGTGTCCTGGTTAGTTGCGTTATTTTTGCTAGAAATAGTGGCATTGTTATCATTAGAATTAGTGGCTTTGATATTACTTACATTAGTTGCGTTATTGACACTGGAATGTTTAGTATTGTTAGTACCATGGTTAGTAGTTAAGGTTAGTAGTATTGTTCGAAACTATATTTACCTTATCCTTTTTTCTTCAGCCTCCTTTTGTTCGTGGTAGTTTTTGCTTCTTGTGATTCTTGTCTTGTTATATATCTTCTGATCCTGAGTAGTCGCTCTCCAAGCTCTGTCGAACTGCCCGGGGATTCTGAGGCTAGTCCTTCGATCACCTCGTTCAGCATTTCTATTATCTCTTCGTTCGTTAACGCGTTTCCATTAGATCGTGTTACGATCTTTCTCCTCTTCATCCTATTCGTTTTACTAGTCCTGACAAGGACTAAGGGTAAACCTTTAAAGTAAAACTTGAAAATAATGTACTTAAGCAAAATATTCCCTGTCTCTATAGTACGTCTCTCGCAGCTCTCGACTTGCACGTCCTCTCCACTTGACGACGAACTTCAACCCAGAGTACTCAAAACTCAAACTAACGTGGCAGGGGTTTAGGTGAGAGAGAGAGAAATCAGAAGAGTTCTCTCTACAACTGGGGTGTTCAGGAACGTTGTGGTTCCTCTTCGTCCCCTTTCGTGAATTGTTATTAGGAATAAGTTTTTTTGTTTGTTTGTTTTTAAATTAATTATTATTATTATTTTAACTCTTTGGGTGAAGGATGTCTCTCTAAACGTCGTGTTGGGTGGAAGCAAAGGCAGCACTGGAAAGAAAGGCCGAGACCTGTCCCGAAAGGAAGAAGTCAAGCAAATGTGAACATGAATAGAATTCAAATCAAATCAAACGGCGCGATTCAGGGTCTGGCAATAAAGTTGCCTGGGATCTAGAAATCCAATTCCTAAGTTTTTTGCTATGGGGGGGAAACGGAAGTGCCCCGAGAAAACCCACTTTCACAGGACAGGCGCCGAAAGTTTTGCCTGTCGTGTGCCCGGTATCTGAAAAAAAAAAAAAAGGAATACATGTTAATGACGTGGATTTATTTATTTACATTCTTTGTTGAGTAATTTGTGATTCTTGAAATATGTTGTAAGGTGAAAGACTTTGGCTCATTCTCCCATACTATCGAGTTCACAAGGTTTGGTCTGTATGTGGCCCCATCAATATTGCATGCTCGTTTGGTGCTCCAGCCATATAAGCCAAAACAAGAGACAGGAATATACATTTGAGTATTGGGGTCTCCTTTCTCGTAGAGAGCACTTCATTTTCAGAACTGAAAATGTAAGATTCGTCTCTGTACACACAATACCAGATAGCATGGTTAACTCTCGATTCAGCAGCCGACTATACAGGGATCTGGTATGGCTGAACCCTTGGAAGTTGTGACATTATAATACAGAAGCTGCTGGAGAGACTTTTATGGGTTCAGTGGGGTACTTGGTGAATCGTAACATACCATTACCGATTATGTTTGGGTCTTTCTTGTCTTCTGTAGAGATTTTCAGAGAAGTCAGCTGGCTAGTTTTGATGGATTTGACTCTCAGTGTTGAGTGGATTAATGCTTATCATCTTTTAAGGTAAATATCTAAGGCAATTCTCCTTATGATGTGGCATCTGGACTGAGTGGCACCTGAAACATGTGTGATGATTTTTTGTCTCATTGAATGGAGTATCAGGTCATGGTTGGAGAAGTTTAACATTGTAATGGGGGTGACAGCATTTGACTAATGCCACCTTTAGGAAGGTGTCTCAACTCGAAGGACTTAATTGTTGTAAAAGACTATTTAATTTCCTTGGCGTTGTCATGCTCTCTGTATTCCAGTGGTACACCTTCTTGGGTTATGGTTGGCGGGCTGCATGTAGACCTGGTTGGCAGATTCTTGGAAGACGATATGGGAGGGGGGGCTGCTTGGAAGGTTGATTGGACTGGATAAGACATGTCATTGTCTGCTGCAGAGGATTTGGCAGGTATCACTTTTGTGGTCGATTTCTTATATCTTACTAAAAGTATATTAGAAACATTAAAAATATAACTTAAAAATTTAAATAATGAAATTGAAAAGGTATAAAAATTAAATATTTAAATGTCATTTAGAACAGAACACTGGACTGAAGGAACCACAATGTTGAACGAGAGTTGCAATACTAAAAACAAATTGCTAAACATAACGGATGTTCTGATAAGACTTAAAATTCAGTTTCTTTAAATCTTTAATTGCTCATACTGGGATGGCAGGGTCGAACATAAAACGAAATTTATTGCAATCTTGCAAAATTATGTATGAGTGGCAACCAGATGTTCCATGAATCCATCCATTAATTTTCTTCCTAAGGAATACTATGACAACAATATCAAATCATTTAAAAAATATTTCAATCAAATATAATGACAATTTGATCATTATCCAAGAACTGTAAACAATACGTATAAGAGAATTAATAAATAATTCCCTTTGAAGTTTTGCTAGTAATATAATTTTATTGTTATTTTAAATTTTAACGTGAATTTTAATTAATGTTTGTCTTTGCGTTGTTATACATTTTTTTTACATTTTACAGATTTGTGCTATTCACTAGCCCCATCTTCCTTAGTCCAGCGGGGTAAAGAATAGCGAAAATTTCACCATAGTGAAACGAATATCGAATAAAATAAAATTAAGTAACGAAGCTGTAAACATGTTATCTGCACTCAGCTCTTTGATACATATTAGAATAAGACACAGCTTCATAAAGCAGACATTGGAATATTAGTTTTCAATTCTGGAATTCAGAATAACTTGCACTAAATATTATTTACAGCTGTTAAATAGGACTAATATAGTACAAGCATTACATGAAACTGCAGGTAGAAGGTTGAGTTCGTACTTTATAGCTCCAAGTAAATTAGAGAAACTATTAGATGAAATTGAAAGAGAATTCTTTCTGCACAAGAGAATTGTATGTACATGACCTGATGTGAAGACAGCCAGCAGTGAGGGATACGCTAAGAATGTTTAGATGACGGTGAAAGGAACTGACAGGATGTTAAGATTATATAAAATCATTCCGTCATCATTAGCATTAAACATTTATTGACTCTTAACTGTAGAAAATCACACATACGTAGCAGTGTTAAGTGGTGAACGTATTTATGAGGAAATGACAGAAGATATGCTAAATTGTATAGAAGAACCCATTAGAGTATGTTACCCTAGATTAGCAATTTATTCAGTTCCCATTATGGCTTGAGTTATGCAGTATTTGCAGGAATTAAAGATAGCTAAATTGTCTAAAAAAGATAACTCCCTAAATCATGTTACTTTGAAAAAACATATGCAAGGAACTTCGTTATTTCATGTACAAGATGAACTTATTAATAGTAAGCTCTAAATCAAATGCAGATAAGTTTGATTGTCGAAATGAAGTAATTAAACTAAAGAACAGTAGATATCTTATATTGACTAGAAATTGTTCTGCTCATAGCTAAGGAATTACATTACTCTCTAGTTTTAGAAGTAAAATTGAATATACAGGAATTCCGTTAAATATAAGACTACCTGATTGGTAAGAGCTACTGATTTATAAGAGTCGCAATTAATTCGGAACATAAACCTAATTTCAGATATTAAAGGACTGTCAAAAAATATTAGATGAAATCCAAAACTTGCACTGTTCGAGAGTAGGGTTAAGTATCAAGGAATTTCAACAACATATAAACCACTTGAGAGCTACATCAGTAGGAAGTAGGTTAGATAAATGAAAGTTGATTAATTCAGTTAACATTATGCTTAGTAGTGATACTAGTAAATGTGGTGTTATATACAGCACGGGAAAGATTGGTTTTAATCACATTTTGGAAGTTAAATGGGCTGTGTAAATTCAAAAATAAAAATGAAATTAGAACAGAGCCAGGCAACAATAGAGTTGTCTTTCTTAGTTAGAAGCCACGGAAGTGGTTAAATTATGTAATGATAACCCATCTAATCAGGATGTAGAGTGATTTCATAATAGCTGATATCAAAATTTATTTTTTAACCAATTGACGAGGCGAGCTTATTATAAAATATGTAGATCAAAATTATTAGGAAAATTAATAAGATATACAATGTGACAAAGGATGTTTGAGAACTCAAATCAGTTTGAGAACCAGTGTCCGAGAAACAAGATGAATTATCCACAGGAGATGTGAAATATCACAGAACAGTTGATCAATGACAGATGAAACTGAAACTTTTCATTACTATGGTAAGTTTTGTTCAAGAAAGACAATGTGAACAGAAAAGTATTAAGTTATAAAGACAAGTGTGTTGGTTTTCTTACAGCAAAACCAGATTGGGGTTATCTGCTGTGCTCACAGAGGAATCGAACCCCTATTTTCAACATTACATATCCGTAAACCAACCGCTGTCCTAGCGGGGGTTATAAACAGAAGTATAAAGTATGTATAAAATATTGAAGTGCGTAACTGATTGCCTTCAGTCCATGACGAAATCCAAGTGATTAAAAAAAAAAAAATGTTAATGACCCGATATATTGTAATGAGGCATAGTTAAAGCTGTTTTAGATCCCCGAAGTCAAGTTAAATTATTACAGGAAAACCAACACAATAATAGTAGATAGGTTTTCGATTACAAGATAAATATTTCTTGAAAGAACTATGTTTTGGACTGTTCTACCAGTTCGACCAACAAGTTTTGCTAGAAAGCCCCAGTTCCAAAGGAAAAACTGTGTGAAGATCAAAGATGTATATTTGTGTGCCACTTATCTTCATGAACCGACTTGGAAAGATGGTGAGAATTATTTTCCCTCACATTAGTAATGGAAGTAACGTGTATAGATTTGGAGAACTTTTAGTGCCCAGCATATAAAAGGATGAGAATCAATGACCCGGTTATGTGTATTTACTATTCGTATCCACATGAACATTGTGCAAAATGGAGAGCGACTGCCTTTTTGATTGGATTGTTTATAGCGACGAGGCAATATTTCAACATTTCTGACCAGAATATCGAGGAAAGTACATGTAAATTAAAGAATGTCAATCATTTGTCAAAATTGAAGCTAGTGTGATATTAAATGCACTAATACTAATTTGTTTCATATTTTTAATTTTATTAATTTGCCTTTGTTTATTATTAAAAAGTATATAGTTAAATGTTGTTGTTTATTATTAAGTAGTATATAGTTAAATGTTTCAGTTAAGAGATATGTAATTTCATATGTTACTTTAATCAATATTAATGAGTAGAGCTTTTAATAGATGTGTAACAGACATAATATTAATGGAAGAATAGCAAACGATGACCGATGTGTAAATGGAAGGATGGAAACAAAGAGCTCTGGCGATGAAATGTTAAAGAATTTTTTTTCCTCAAGGAGAGAGCAGTGAGGCATCGCTAGTTATCTAGATGTCTCAAATTATTATTTAAATAAACGGGAAGTAATGAAGGATAACAAAATATGTTTATGAAGAATTGTTTATAGAATATTGACAACTAACCATATCAAGTAAGTTGTTGTCGTATGATCAAATGACTTCTAGTTTAATAAGAACTGACGCTATCAAGGTGAAGAATAGTTATTTAAGACATTCGGAGAAAGTCTCCGATAGACTTCTGCTGTATATTTAGAATGGAAGAACTGGATGCTCTCAAGGTTAAAAGATGGAATGAAACTTGGATGATGAACTAGGAAGAACTGTCACTTTGCACTATAATTAGGTCTACAAATTCCCTCCGTGTTACTGAAATATTATAATGAAAGTATAGTAAATGATGACTTGTGTGTAAATAATGGAAACAGATTTGGTGATAAATTTTATGAAATAAAAAATTTTAATTTTTAAAGAGGGAGGAGTGAAACATTGTATGTCATAAATGTCTCGGATAAATGTATGTAATAAGAAATGTGATTATAGTGAAGTATAGGTACAGAAGCATATTTAAAAAAAACAACAACAACGAAATGATTATATAACGAAGATCACTCGAGAGAAACATGTTGAGCAATTTTCTGCTGTATGTTTAGAATATAACGAACTGACACTACCAATGTCAGTAAAAAGGATATGCAAGCTATGGACGCTGCGTTAACGAACTAGAACCAGGAAGATCCTTTGAGAACGTGACAGCTGGTACTAATGATGTGAATGATTAATAATTGTCGAGCCTAAAATTCACGAAAAAAAAATTAAGGCTGCACATTGATAGAATATTGATGCAACAGGAAGAGTGAAACTAATGACGGTGTATTGTCAGAGTTGATTTTGTCATTAGTTTTGCTTAAGGTCATGATAGAAGTGACCAGTTAAGTATCAGAACTACTTGCGATTAGTTGTGAATGTTATTTGATGGATCGTCAGGAAACATTCGAATGAAACTTCATATAACAGCCGTAACATCGGCTCTCCCGTGACAAAAGTTGTTTCTAGACTCAACAAGTTCTCCCTCAACAACAAATTGTTTTCATTATTCACAAAGAATTCTCTCCTGAGAAAGAAATAGCCTGTAGGCTCTACACAAGTTCTCGACACTACTTTCACGTGTCCAGTGCCTTAGACATTTTCTCGCACGAACTCTTTGTAAATATTCTAATGGCATTATTCTTAAGCATTGGTCATCATATTAAGTACTATAGTGTGAAATGAATATTTAGTTAAAGTAAATAAAATTGAAAAAGTTAATCCATCTGAAAAGATTTAACTATGTATGTATGTTGGATGTAATTATAATGTATATGAAAATATGAATGAATTCTTAATCTCAAATTTCTTTATTATACCTGTAAAGCATAAAGTTTGTTTTCCATTACCCACTACATTTTCATGTAAAATAAATCTTGTGATAGGTAGTATCAGAAGCTAACCCGAACCAACCACTTATTTTGTCTAATGTTATAAGAACATAAACATGGCAACCACATAAAAAAAAAAGAAACATAAAGAAAGAATAGCAATGATAAAAGGAAGGAATCTACGAAGACAATTCATACAAATTAGAAATCCAGCACTAAAGACGCAAATAAATGTTCTAAGAAATGAAGTTTGACAACTGAAACAAGACAGTTGGGACAACTTTTCACAACTAAACTGGAAAACCGCTTTTAAAGTATTCTGTACACGCCTGAAACGATTCATTAACACCAGAAACCCAGACACTGAATACCTGCTACTAGAAACTCTCAACAAAACGGCATACATTAACTTGGAATAGGTATTCAAAAACCATTTACAAAATACGTTTAAAATACTCCATGAACCAGACATGTACACATTTTTATATATAAAAAGTAACTTCATACAACTGAACAAAAATTATGTATACACCTAAGTTCCTAGTAAATTATATCAAACAAATTTGATGGTACAGAGAATCGAATTATGTAACACCTTCCCAAAACTATAACGGAAATGAATATTTAAACTATTCATAAAGTCACCAAAAGAAGATGGCATACAAGATATCCTCCTAAAAACGAAAAGACACTGAGATTATATGAACATTTATCAAAAATATTCAATTTATCACTTATTTCTGGATATATCCCAGTTTCTTAGATGCAAGCAATAGCTTGTTACAAGAATAGAAAATCCAGCAAATAAACCAAAGAGTTACTGTCTGATTAGCCTAACCAGCTGTATAAGAAACATTGTCGGAAGAATAATAAGTAAAATTTTAAAATTACTTAGAAATAACTTCAGAAATTCGTAATCGATTTAGAAAATTGACAGTTTACATATCACCTGGTAAGATAAACAGAAACAATTCTCCATAGTTTAAATAAAAACGACTGCACTGTTGCCTGGTTTCTCGATATAAAAAAAATCGATTTAGAATTGCATAATGAAGTAATAAACCACATGAAAGAAATTGAACTACGCCAGGGAATTATTTGCTGGTGATGTAACTTCCTGATAAATAGCCCACTAAATGTAAAGGGAGCCTCATCAAAGCCATTAATATCAGAGGCTGGCCTTCCAATGGGAAGGGTCGTTAGTACTATTCTATTCATCATTTATATGAGTAATAGATCATCAAAAGACCAAAATTACGCATCACAATTCGAGTATGATATAGCAGTATGGGAAAGTGCACAGTTACAAAAATCCTAAAACCTTTCAATAAGTTGGTAGATTACTGCCCAAAATATCAAATAAAATAAACACTGTTAAAACCCAGCAACGGTATTTACAATACAAAAAAAACCTCCAAAACTGCATATGAACGAAACACATCTGCAGACTTTGCCAAGATTCCTAACACTTACCTGACGTTAACTTCGTACAATGTGGACGATACATTGGTGCATCAGTCCCAGACAAAAGAAAATAGTGGGTTAAAAACTGTAACCATTGCACAGCCGAGGTTGAACAACTTCCTTCTTCTAATTCTTATGGAAAAAAGACAGCCAAAGTCCAATGGTTGGTTTTAGCTTGTTTTCACGTTACTCGCACCAAGTCCACTGCCAACAGGCGCCGAGCAGACCCTTGAATACAGGACCACAGTCTATGTATGGAACAGGCACAGCAGTGACAGCACCAGAGCAGACAGATTTTGCTGTGATGTAAACGAGCTTGTTCTCTCGAATATCATCATTACATGGGATCCAAAAGAACTACATAGAAGTAGATGTTAGAGAAATAGGCCAGTCTATAATAGGGTGAGAACTAAGCTGAAACAATTCCAGGCCCAATGGAGAACTGCTCTAGCATATATAAATAGTACTACTTGGGCATTGCTTAGGTTCTATGTAATCCAAGGCAAGAGAAATGGTGTACCATTTGACAGTGAACACAGAACCTGAAGAGGGGATTTTGTGTGCAACATCTAAACTACATAAAATCATGACAGAGCCCACAGAGTCACCTGATTTTGAACCATCTGTAGAAACGGGAATAGAAGGATGGTTTGAAAGATCTTTAGCAAATAAAAGATAATACTTTCAATTAGAAGTGTCTGTTTTTTCAGATGACTGAAAGAAAGGTCACATTTGTGGATAGTAATAATCCATGGTGGGGTGAGATGACCAGGGGATACTGCAGTGTCATCCAAAGAAGGCCGAATGCATCCAAATGTACCTGGATACCAAGGCCAAAAGGAACAATAGCAGATCGTATGTTCTGAAAACACAACCCTGAGTTGGAATCTGTGGTAAGGGTCAACGTTTTAAAGCATACAGCAAAGGCAATTGCTAATTGCAAAGGTCTAGAAGAGGTTTATGAGGCTCTGTATACTAACTCTTGATTGGGAAAGTGCTGAAAGCCCTGTGCATAGCTGAAGCCTGTGATGATGACCTGGGTGTAGCATCTTCACGACCGAGGCCGTAGCAGAGCCATAGACTATAGTCGAGCTTAACCAAATGAAAGCATGATATATCTTTAGCATAGAACAATTATCCACAACCAAAGAGTTGGAAGATGTTTATTTCTCTTGTACATTTCACTTATAGCTGCTTGATGTGTTGTATAAATGTCAGCTTACATTAAAGATAAACCACAATAACTTTGTATCGGAAACCAGAACAACTGCAACTTCTCAAAGACAAAGCTTGGGATTGAGGTGAATACACTGATGGCAATAAAAGTTCATGCAAATGGTTTCGGAGAGACAAAGGTTAAAACCGTTTGGTGTGGTTCATTTCCGTAACTGACTTATTGTAATCAGTAGCTGCCATTCGATAAACCTCTGAATGGAAATAGGTAATCACTATGCATGAGTTTTGTTGGCTAAGAAAGTGGAGGATCAAGCAGAAGTACCAGATACTTGCTGAAAGTTCTCGGAGTTGCAGGAACTTCCTGGCCATCAGAAAGCAAGATTGAAAGGGTGACAGAATTATACTGATAAGTAAACATGAAAATCTTGTCCCATATGACTTTGGAACTTGTAGTAGAAGAGATGGTGGTTGTGAATATAATCCAAGATTCCTTGTGGCTTTGAAGTCTTACCTGCCAAGCAATGCAATTTGAAAGTGTGGGATACATAGAAAGGTATTTTAGGCCCTTTTTTAGCTTTTTCGTACCATGTGACAGGCACGATTTCACCATGGACAAGGACATGTCGAGGTATTAAAAATATATTAAGCAACTGCATGGATAATATAGTCAGATACTGCTGCCACGCAATGGTCTAATGATGGCTTACAGATGACTGCAGCATCAAATTTAATGAGAGAATTAAAACAGGGCCAGATGGCTTGTTCCTGCTTCCATCTGTGCAAGTAGGTCAGGTAGCACTGCTCATGGCCAGTATCTCTCAAAATCAAAGAAAAATGATCAGTACCCAGTGGGTTACTGTCAGCCTTCACGAAAAGTGGTAAAATATTGTAGGGGAGCAGATTGAGAGATTAATATGAATAAAGGACTGACTAGGTGCATGACACTAAGTATAAGAACCAGTAATGAAGAGAGAAAGGTTTTGATGTAAGAGCACTTCCTCAGAGGGGTTATTTCTGTTAAAGTAACCCAGGATTAAAAGAAAGACAGCAACTGAGAGCATCAATGTCTGATTGATCAGAGGTCTTTCCAGGAGATATATGTAGAGAAAAAACAGTAACTGTGTGACCCAAGGAAACATGAATGGCTACAGCCTCAAGGGTGTGTCGAGTGACAAAGTACAGGGCAGGCACATACGTCCTGATTGATAAGCAGTACCATCCCTCCTCACACTTCAAACGACTAGTCATTTCTGTACAAAAAATTGTTGATGGGTGACTATCAGTACGTTTTAGAAGTGTTTTGTGTCAAAAAGGCACAGAGAATGATAGGAATAAATAAGCACGTTGATAAAATCCAAGTTAATATGAAAACTTCGACAGTTTCACTGCATCAAAACGGCCATTTTTATTTACATGGAGAAGAATTAGGTGGACACCTCTTCTGTTATTGATGACATCTCTTCTCTTTATTCTCTTTATTGAAAGGAGGTCTGTCAACTTTCATGGATCCCATCCTGCATTGAGTGGGCAGGTCTCTGTCATTAAAAGAAGATTCCAGCAACTGAGAGCATGATCGAATAATTGTTCTACATCTCGGAGATGGAGAAGGAGATGAATTAGAGAAAATACCCAAACCTGGAATGAAAGGAAGTGGATCTGGAGATCTGATGAAAGAATTTTTAGGGACAGGGATGGAATAATAATGGAAGGTAAAACACTTTTAACATAGTTTGAGAATGATTTATTTGAAGACACTCCCATTGTAACAGTGGAATGAAGTGAAACAACACATGTCTGAGATCGAGTGATAGACAGTAACTTTCGAGCCTTGTGTCAACCATTGTATATCTTCTTCTTCCAACCACCTAGGGCATAAACAAAAGTAAGACCGCTGAAACCTCTACAATTAACACAATGAGGATCTATTTCACACTCATGGGCATCGAGATCCTTGGCATTTCAATGAGCACATGTCAAAGAACCACGACATGAACTGCTTAAATTGGAAACATCTGAGATAGTTTCGAATATGTGGCCATACTTGGTTGCAGGTGGACATAGTGATGTAAATATTAAAATTAGTATATTAATCGGTATCATAATTCTATCTTTGCAAGTGGAGATGCATCTCATAGCAGAACATAACCGGTGAAATAAGCTAGGATCTCTGACTCGGAGATGTTCTTAAATACCTCTAATAATAATACTTCATGACGAATTCAAAGTAGCTGATGAGTAAGACCAATGGGTATGTCCCCAAGACCCTTAAATACAAGAGGAGTTCACTGTATTTGCAAGTGGATGCTTCCTCCACTATGTCACAAGAACAAAGCCTTTGATTGACTAAGGAGAGCCAGCAAAAGGGTCTTTTCTTTCTAAATAAAAAAGGGAGACATTTGCCCAAAATATTTGCTAAACAATGTAGTATCAGAAATTGAGGTACATGTGTTCAGTAAGTTGAACATTGCTGCTCAGAATTTTTAAAATGTGGTCATTTACCCATATCCTGATTTTCATTATTTTTCATAAAATTGATTCGGAGGATCACACTAAAGAAAGAATGTTTCAGTGCCCACTGACCCCACCCACCATAGAGTCCTATAAGTGGATGCACTACACTACCAAACAGGGACAATGCAGCAATGCCAGAGTTTGTGAGCACTATACCAAAATACCAGCATAAGATAAATTATCTACAACACCAGTTGAGAACATTCAACACTGGTACTTGGTCGATCCTACGTAATTGACCCTGGGAGTGGCACACAAAGCTGCCTGCCTATCTACAGGAATGAAAACCAAAGTGGTGCATTAGGGTTGAACTCCTCAACCTTCAACTTGTCACCAAGTACAACAAACATTAGGTGTTTAGACCCTAAAGAAGGTAAACTGGAAGGACGAAACCCTCTCAAGGAGGTTCCCTCGCACATACAGGAATCAACACCAACGGGAGGAAGAAACAGAATCAAAAGAAAAAAGATCGCCCCATCATTAAATACTGAGGAACTGAAGAAGCAACAAAATGTATGAAATAACCACTGTTATGTTATACGAACTTTCAAATCAGTGTTAACAACAGAGAACTCTAAAACCTAATTTAAAAGGTATGGAGAACAATAGAAATATTTTAATTCACAAAGTGTCTTTAACTAATGTCATAAGTTTCATAAGTATTTTCTTGCAAGTTACCTGCACGTAGAAAGATGACCCCACGGAAGGAAGGCGAAACAGGCTAAATCTACCAAAGGTCCTCTTAAATGAGTAACTGATTAACACATTTTAATTCAAACTCAACTAAACATAAAAGAAACATTTGTGTTAAAAATTGTTACATAGTATAGTCTCTAGTAAAAATATAAATAATTGTTGTTGTTTTTGTCCACAAAAGCAATTACACCAAGCAAACTGCTCATAAAAAGCCCTTCATGTAGAGGAGGTGTGAAAAAAACCCATCGTTACAGGACCGGAACTGTAACCCTCCATAAAGTCCATCGATACCAGAAGTCAACTGATCTGCTCATTCGAAAATTACCTTTCCAGAGAATGGTGAGAGAAATTGCCCATGATTTCAAGACTGACCTTAGATTCCAGAGCTCTGCTGTCATGGCTCTACAGAAGACCAGTAAGGCATACTGGGTGGGTCTCTCTGAAGACACTAACCTGTGTGCCATTCATGCAAAGAGGGTGACCATCAGGCCGAAAGACATCCAACACGCCCGTAGAATTCAAGGAGAACGACCCTAATTGGGGAGAGAGGAACTGTACCTTACTCTCGCCAATAAATAAACGGCCCTTTCAGGCCCGCCACATCCTGAACAAAGAGTATGCCATTCGCACACTACCACATCACGGCTACTTGTACTATGTTAGTAATTTACATCTTTTCAAGTTGAATTTGCACATGAGAAATGCAAAGAGCTGTAGTTTAGAAGCAGCCGTCTTTTCTCTTACAATAATGTTTGAATTAAGTCTACTCGTGCTTCTATCTCTTTACTTTATTAACAAACGATTACTTTCCATTCTTTAAATTGTTACACTCTCTCGATGTACATGGAACAGGGTTTTCAAAAATCCTGCCTGTTCTAGTTATGTGTCGGCGTGGAGAGTTTATTTGTTTTGTAATTTCGCACAAAGCTACTCGAGGGCTATCTGTGCTAGCCGTCCCTAATTTAGTAGTGTAAGATTAGAGGGAAGGCAGCTAGTCATCACCACCCACCGCCAACTCTTGTGCCACTCTTTTGCCAACGAATAGTGGGATTGACTGTCACATTATACACCCCCATGGCTGGGAGGGCGAGCATGTTTAGCGCGACGCGGGCGCGAACCCGCGACCCTCGGATTACAAGTTGCACGCCTTACGCGCTTGGCCATGCCAGGCCACGGCGTGGAGAGAGAAAGAAATAGAGGTATGTTTTCCTTTTGTTGTAATGACGTGGCACCATCTCATGAACCATACATACTCAGTTAACTTAGAAAGACAACCGTCGTGTAATGACGTATATACGAAAGTGAACACTGTTTATAGTATATCGTACGAACGCATGAATCCCAGTGAAATTTTTTAATGATTATATATTTGTTTGTATATTTGTGTATTATGGAAGGTGGGATGAGGTTTTTTCCTACACAATAGACATACCTTTTGTTACGTGTTCTCTTCAAATTATTCACATGAGATATATGGTGAAGAAACTGTACTATCTCTCAGCAGGATGGAGGTGGTGGCCTTGAAAATGGCCGTTTGATTAAATATATTGTTGATATTTTCCGACTTACTTCTTTTCAGTTTTGTTGGGCAGTAAGACAACCTGAATTCTTGGCAGAACGCCTCCTTCGGCGACAGTAACACCCTGTAGCAATGCGGATAATTGATTGGTCATTAAAACTGATATGTGAAAATATTAAACACAAAACACAATAGTTCACTATTCTAAAGGTATAATTTAGGGTTCCACGTAAGGTAATTTATAAAAGAACCTGTAAGAGAAACAGTAAAAAATAGTGAACAGCCAATTATCTGATACCCTTCACATTGTTCTTCATGAAATAAAGTATAACGCAAAGTTGGCATGTTAAACTGTCGAAGATATATATGGAAGAATACCTAATGAGAGTAAACCAAATATTAAAGAGCAGTACATATGGTGGGATAGAAACGAGGCTACAGATAGAAAATACCAATCAAGCAGAAGAATTTTGAATCAAAAAAGCAGCACATCATTTTGTGTCAGTCATGGCGGACAACAGAATTTTGGAGGTATTGAGTCTGGTTACGCGTATTATGTGGTTACTTATGGTTGACATAAGTTCTGAACTCATGGGAAATGACCGTAACGCCAGTGGTGTTTATTATCTAGCAGAGGTTGCAATTTATAAATAAGTCACTTGTGATTTATTAGTAGTATTGTGATTATTTATTGTGATGTGTAGTAAAGTATCAGTTACATTTTTTTCTCGGTCATATTTTCTCAATATCATATATGTTTAATCTAAGCATGCCAGGTAAATTAAGTACACTGTTAAAGGACGACAGAAGTGAATTATATATCTTTATTCGGTGTAAAGGAAAAATTAATAATAAAAATATGGTGTTTCTATTCTAAATTTCTTTCTAGTGTCTTTAGAGTTAAATCAATTGTTCAGGAGTGAAAAGGTGATTTCCTACCTTCTCTTGTTGCAATTATTCAGTAAGCTGGTTTATACGATAAACCTTTGTGGTAAACTAGTTTTAAGTTAATTAAGTATTGTAACTGAAAATGCATTCAGTGTTGCTGTAAGTACTCTTCCCGACACAAAATCAACCGGAAAAGATGGCAAGGGCTTCAAAAATGTGAAAAAAGACATCACCATAAGGAACTGAGTGACAATATTCAGGAGATCACGAAGCCACCCATAGATATTTAGCTCTAATAGGCGGCGTGAAGTGCATCTCTGGTCTCATCTACGAAGAAACCCGAGCTGTTTTGAAAGTTTTCTTGGAAAAGGTAATCCGTGATATTGTTACCTGTATGGAGTACGTGTTTCTCAGTGGAGAAGTGGCATATCTACGTACCTACATCGCTAAAAACCGAGTTCCGATACCCGTGGTGAGCGCATCACAAATACCCCATTGTGTAGCTTTGAACTTAATTTCAAGAAATCAACCAATCTATAACTCTTTGCACATAAAAATAAATGTTAATTTTATGTGTTTATTTATGGAGAAGCCTTATTGTTTACAAGTTAACGTCAGGCGACTAACTTGGACTAATTTATGATACATATATATTGCAATAATAGTCATTTGCAATTAAAAAGCTGCGATAGCCTTTTCTGTCTGTGGTGGATTTAAACTTTATTGTGTGTTATTTTGTTATAATAATAAAGTTACCTTTCATATAAGATAATAAAGTTAAATCAACGAACAGCATATCGGAGAAATCCTTGCTAATTTATCATATAAGTAACATTTGGGAAAAAAGAAGTATTATGCTCAATAAATACGTAGACGCAGTGAAAGATAGACTATTAAAAGTGTAAACATATGCTCTATATTAAAGTATTTGTTAATACAGTTATTGCATTTACAAGTTGCGTTGTTAGTAATGGAACAAATATGGTCTTTGTGTTTGACAACATTCACAGTTTTGCACAATTTTATTTCCATCAATACACACCTAATCTCAACTACTCAAACCTTGACAATAACATCAACTACAATCAATAGAACACAACCTGTTGTAACCAGGTAAAAACACACCCATAAAACACTCAAAACTCTGCCATAGTGATGATCAATTATCAATAATTTTACACGAGAAGAACATGTTTATTACCTTGTGAAAACTCATAATATCTTATTTATAATTACAAAGTATCCTATCTGCTGGAAATGAGCTATTACAAATGAAATACCTAAAACGCATTTAGAATAGCACAACCCTAATAATTGCCGCCTCAAAAGCTGACCAAATAACATGGGTAAATTCCTGGAAGAAATAATTTCAAACCACTTGTTATCTACAGAAAAACAATATCATAACTAACATACAGAATTATTCCAGACGTAAACAACAAATTGCGAATTACTTGGTTTGCCTTAATGAACCAGTTTATCTCGGGTTTACATGGAAACATATAACAGTTGCTACATTTTTTGATGTTAAAGAATTTCACATTGTACGGCATGGCCGTCTATTATTCAAACTATAGTTAATAGTTGGGAGAAAAAATAATATGCAGTAAATTGTCACCTTTCTTAACACCAGAAGTGTTAAGGTTGTATTCCATCCCTTCATATATTCATTGGAATTTAGATCTTGAAGATCTCTGAGGACCAGGTGCATATGACCTCTTTCCCCTTATTCAAGGATGTTGTCTGTTTCTTTCTCATAGAATATAAACTACTTGAGGGTCGCACTTATTATTACCCCATTTTACGAGCTTATCCTTGTAGGTACCAACATTTATATTCATGTAAATAATACATTTTCGTTTATTTCATTATTGTATAGTCCCGCATTTCGTCAAGAGTTCATATATGTTTAACATTCATTAGTTTTATTCTGATTAGAGAGAATTTATAAAATATACCCTTTTAATGGTGTCTTCTTTACCTTAAACTAATGTGTATTTCTAAGTCTGGCATTTGGTGGGCATTTAAATGTTCATTTCTAACACAAATATTAGCTTGTT